>NC_090025.1:163028821-163328821 GCF_037176765.1 Anolis sagrei
GCAATCATGGACACAGAGCTTGCTGCCAGCAAACACTTCTTAGCTTGGTGAATATTTCAGTCCCTTTTACCAGTCCCTGTGAGCTCAACCAGAAGCCTGGACACAGAAAAAGAAGAACTACATCAGAACACTTCCAAATTTTGAGGGGTCTCTGGACTGCTAGGATCCTCTTGTTCTGGCTGATACCACTTCACATGTAATTTCACTCTCTGCTACAACACTATTTATTTCTCTAGACTCTGATTAAATCAGACATATCCAATTTTCTAGAGTATCACAGCATTACAAGGTGTGCCGCTCGTACACCTGCTAAAGAAAGCTTTCACGGTGTTCTACATCATGAGATAAATGCTGGCAGGATTATTGGCACCACACAGTCAGTGTGTACAGTTATAAAATCAGCACCCAATACCACTTTAAACATTGGCAAAAAATAAAAACAAGAAAAAGTGGACTTTACCTATAGCTAGTCAAACCAGTCCTTGGTACTATGGGGTGTTAACACAGATAGATATTAGGGTGTGTGACTTATAATGATCCTATCATAAGGTTTTCTTGGCAAGATTTTTTTTTCAGAAGTGGGTTGTCTTTGCTTTCCTTTGAGACAGAGAGAGTGTGACTTCTCAAGGTCACCCAGTAGGTTTCAAGGGCTAAATGGGGATATGAAAGCTGGTCCCTAGTGTTGTAGTCCAACATTTGAACTACTATACCATGGTTGCTCTCATATTAGGGATGACAAATGAAAAGCAGGACTGGGTTCATGTACATTTAATACTTTTGGAGAAGAGGGGATTTCAGGAGGTGCTGGTTATCATGCAACCTCCATCTGCTGAAAATTTCTCCTACTACACAACCCTTAAATATACCAGAGCCCCGTCATGTTATTTACCTGGAAACTCTAGCATAAAGCAAGTTGTTGACCTCATTCCACAAAAGGGAGCTGTGGCTTCACAAAAGATAGAGACATCCTGTATTGAAAGTAGACTTACGGTACTGCTGCTGCTATTTAAATTTTACTTTCTTTGTCCCAGTCTCTACCTGGTCAAAAAAGGAGTTGCCTTTCTCATTATTGAGATCCCTACACCAACTGAACAACAACAGAAACAAAACTGATGCAAAATGTAGGCTTGGGACTCCAACATTGTCACTTTTCTCCTCATGTAGTATTTCTTTTGCCAGACTGAAAAGCCAGTGGAGCTCCAAAAACTTGCATGAAATGTTTTATACATTTTGGATGGCCAATAAAGATATAACTCTCATGCAGATTTTGTTTTATTTTGTTGTATGGCCAACACAGCTACCCCTGAATAGGTTTCCTGGATTACGACCTCATCAAACAAAGACAAATTTGGCAGCGTGCACTGGTTTGCCAATCTTTTTACAATAGAGCCAGCCAGCACCAATCCCATGATGCACTGCAACATCCAGTGAGGCTACATCATAAAAAGGAAAGTGAATTGGCACATGCCACCACAGCGGCAACATGGGAGGTTTCCTATGTTGCCTTAGATCAATGGGGGGAAGCCGGACAGTAGACGTTTCCCCCTATGGGATGGGGACTTGGGTGAGTCGGGTGATGCAAGATGTGGGGGAAAGGGTTTCCCACACACCCCAGTGCATGGCGATTCCAGCAGGCTTTCTGATGAGGTCCTTAATCAGCATTTTGTAAGTAACTGTACACTATTGATCAAAAACATATAGGGTGATAAAAGCTTCTTCCAGACACAAGGCTCTTAGTGTTAAAATAGCAACTTTCTCAAGCCGCCTTTATTTAATGTTTTGTCTATTTATAATGTTTTGTTTATTTCCTGAAGTGTATGTCTTCTTTGGTTTGCTGTTTTCTTAGTTCTATGTACTTGAGGCAGTGGGAGGGGCTGCAGACCATGTGACTGGTTCAGTGATTGCTACAATGTAGTTTAAAAGGATAACAGTTGAGGAATGGCAGTCGAGAATGAGTTAGTTTGAGTACAGAAGCTAGTGTAGGAAGTTAGAAGACAGGTTGACTGTCCCTTGGAAGCAGACTGTTATGAAAGAGAACTGTACAGAGCAATATAGTGTTGAAGAGACTGGTAAAGACTATAAGTTAAAGATACAAACTGAAACATTTTAAAGTTTGACCTGACAAGAAATGTGCCTGTATATTTAAATACATGAAGGTGTGAGTAAAACATGTTATTTTAAAGAAGTCTACTTAAATCTTTGTCTGCTGAGAGCATCGAATAGAAATAAGATATTTACATTCCCAGTGATCCTCCATTACCCAATAAACTAAAGGAACACTTCTGAAACTTTGCTACTCAATAGGTTATGATCCTAACAGGTCATAATCCACATCCCAATACTAGTGCTTCAATTCAAAAAGCAATATGCACATATCCTCTCGTTTCCTTCTAAGAAGAAGTTTTGTATTTCTGGTAAGGAAAAATAAGTGATGGGAAAACACAAGATAAATGTCTAAAATTTTAAATTTGAGAGTATGGAAATTGTAAGGCAAAAGTTGCAAAACTGTGCAGGAGGACAGAGATTCTGTTCTCCTGCATATTTAATTTTTAGAGAATTTTCACAGGTGTATTTTTCTCCCACACACATGAAAAGGACAAAATTCTCTCTCACAGAGAGAAAAGTACTAATAAACAAGGAACTCTGTTCACACCAACCAATCATCCTAAAATATTGGTAGAAAGTAGCAGTGTGAATATAGTGCTGAATTTGGATCAGCCAGACCTGAATTAAAATCTTTCTTCAAACTTTTTTTCCTTTGGTCATAGGCAAACTGCATTCCTTCAGCTGCAGTGTCCTACTTGATATTTCAGGAATATTAGCAACCAAATTTGCTGAGCTGTTGCAGGACAAATGAGATAATTCCCATAAAGTATTTTATATATTCCAGAAATAGTATGATAAGTAATCATAATCAACAATCCAAAGAGAAAGTCATAATCTCACCATACATTTATTTACAGCATTTTTATCCCATTCTTTTCAGCCCAGCTTAGATGCCACAAATACATACATACATACCAATTAAAAACATTTAATATCACATTAAAATCCATATAAAACAAATTAAAACTATAATAATCAATGTCTTCCAGTTCAATACATTAGCATATGCATGTAATGCACAAAACCCATCTTATACCAGTGTTAGGTATCCTTCATGCATCTCTTCCATAAGACTAACTGCAAAACATTTTGGTCTGGCATGAGATGGTGACATCTTGTGATGAAAGAAAGCAATGGCAACATGGACCCATTTCAAAGTGAAATTTTCTTCCTCTCCAGCTGCTAAGGAATTCCAGCATTCTGCTTAAATGAAGCACAAGGAAGACAAGGTGAGTTTCAGTAAAAAAAAAAAAAAAAAAGGGAAAAAGAGGCAGCCAGAAGGAGCAAAACCTGAAAGTGAGGATCAGTTTCTTCTAGCTTTTGAACATTTTTTTTGTTGTGTCAGGAGCAACCTGAGAAACTGCAAGTCGCTCCTGTTGTGAGAGAATTGGCTGTCTGCAAGGACGTTGCCCAGGGGACGCCCAGATGATTTTTGATGTTTTATCATCCTTGTGGGAGGTTTCTCTCATGTCCCCGCATGAGGAGTTGGAGCTGATAGAGGGAGCTCATCCGCCTCTCCCCGGATTCGAACCTGTGACCTGTCAGTCTTCGGTCCTGCCGGCACAGGGGTTTAACCCACTGCGCCATCAGGGGCTCCACGCTTTTGAACATAAATGACCAAGTTAAAGACTTACTCCTTCAGCACTCGCCACACAGTATATTGATCTAAGTATAGTTTTGTTTCACAATAAAGCCCAGCATAAAAGGAGAAGTGCTGTTAGGAAGAAAAGATACACACCATAAATATGTGATTGGAGAACTATATCATTCGTCAATAGGTTTCCAAAATTCCCATGCACATCTTGAGTGAGTATCCTATTTTACTATACAGTTTTTCTAACTATTTCTATAGTACCTCACTTTGTCAGAAAATTTTCTAAAAGGATGGCAAATCACTGAATCTGGTATTTCCATTCTGTTTGGGGTAGCCTTATACAAAAGAAGAGAGGCATCTTATATCACTGACACGCCACCCGATTCCCACAGTACATCATTTTGCACGTTTTATTTCCCTTTAAACGTTTAAAAATATTTATTGGCTTTTTATTCTTACAGGTTGAACCTCTCTTCTGTTTCAGTCAAGGGTCTTGAGTGCCAACAACCTTAAGAAAGGTGCTTCTGTTTCAGTCTAAGGGGTTTGAAGGCAGTACTGCAGTGGTTGTCAACCTATGGGTCCCCAGGTGTTTTGGCCTACAACTCCCTGAAATCCTAACTGCTGGTAAACTGGCAGGGATTTCTGGGGAGCCACACATAGAGAAGCACTGCAGTACTGCCTTAAAGGATGCCTGTTTTAAACATTGTGCTGATATCCTTGAAATGGGAAGAGTGATCATCTGCCCGTGTGAAGGGAATTAAAAGGATGGTTGAGTTAGATGCTGGAGTAGATGATTTCAGTGTGATGAAATCTTCTTTAAAGACAGAACCCCATGAAACCACGGTTTTCCCCGCTTTCCCTCATTTTCTCCAGCTCAATGTGATGAAGTTCCAAGAGACGAGAAGTTCAACTTAACAAAGATAAATAAGTTGGGCATGATCAAATATCCTGTGCTTACCATCCAGTTATAGCTGCTTGTAGGATATTGTTTGGTTTGTTCCCAAAAGTTCAGAAAGTGCAACATAACCATTAAATATGTGTACACTCAAGGAAAACTTCACCAGCAGTATGCAAGAAATCTAACTATCTTAGAAAGTTCTTCTCAAAAGAATAAAAATTGAAAAGGTTAACTCAAGTAATATGCTGGAAGAGATCACAAGGGGCATCATGTAGGAATACAATATCAAGCACTCCTAACAGATGGCCATGCAGCATCTGTTTAAAAATATCCAAAGAAAGTGATTCTACCATATTCCAAGGCAACATATTCCACTGTCAAACAGTTCTTACCATCAGGAAGCTTTTCCTAATAATCAAGTAGAATCTCTTTTCTGTAGTTTAAATCTTTTGCTTCATGCCCTAGACCAGGGGTCCTCGAACTTTTTAAACAGAGAGCCAGGTCACCATCCCTCAAACTGTTGGAGGGCCGGATTATACTTTGAAAAAAGCATGAATGAATTCCTATACACACTGCACATATCTTATTAAAAACACTTAAAAACAATACAATAATTAAAATGAAGAAAATTTTTAACAAATATAAACTGATTAGTATTACAATGGGAAGTGTGGGCCTGCTTTTGGCTGATGATATAGGATTGTTGTTGTTGTTGTTGTTGTTGTTGTTGTGTGCTTTCAAGTCGTTTCAGACTTAGGTTGACCCTGAGCGAGGGCCGAGTAGATGACCTTGGAGGGCCTTAGTTTGAGGACCCCTGCCCTAGACTCTAGAGCAGACGAAAATAAGCCCGCTCCACCTTTAGCATGGCATCCTGTCAAATTTCAAGTACGATATCCTTTCATTTCCCCCTCTTAACCTTCTGTTCTCCTTATGCTAAATATGCTCAGCTCTCTAAAATGCTCTTCATAGGGCTTGGCTTCCAGACCCTTGATTGTTCAGTCACCCTCCTCTGGACAGGTTCCAACTAGCAGTATTCCTAGAGCAATCTTGTGCCATGTGAGGGGTTGATCCTGCCCTTATCCTACCCCAATTTTTGTTGCACCATGGACAATGATGTAATTCCAAACACAGCAAAAAACATAGATGGATCAGATTGCTCTTTCCCTTAGCTCTGTCTAGGAATTTGCACAAACCAGAGCCCTCTGAACTCAGCACTTTTATAGTTCTGTATGGTACTGTTTTTATGATGTCATGTTTTATTGTGATATGTTTTTATTTGGATTTGTTTTGATGCTATCTTATTGCATTATGTTTTTAACTTTGTGCTTCCTGGGCTTGTCCCTTTGCAAGCCTCCCCGAGACCCTTAGGAGAGATGGAGGCGGGGTATAAAAAATAAAGTTGTTATTATTTGTTCTCCAATATGGTTATCTCGCTGCCTTCCAAAATATGTGCCTTTACTTCTACTAGACCACCCAGTGGTCAAAGCTGGACTGTAAGATTTCATGCTGAAGGAACTAAAATGTAAGGATTTGGATGAAGAAGGAAATATTTGAGAAAATGGACCATGATACAGAAACAAAGTTCTCCTGCACACAGTTTTATTCATTTTGGTAGACTTGTGCAGGAGCAGCTTCCCAATGGGATATATCCTGGAAAGTTTGGAAAACAACAAGGACAAGGCTTCATGACATGCTAAGCTACAAAATGCTTTCTTCCCAAGGATACAGAAGACTATATAAAAACTCTCCTAAGTATATAGATGAAATTAGATGACATCTTGATGGGCTTTCCATTATTTATAAACATCTCTAAAGAAGGGAGAAGAAATAATATTAAAAACAAGATAAGGACCAAATAACTGATGATGGAATAAAAAGGAGACAGAATTTTCCCCCTATGACAGCCAAAAATATCTACATGCTCAATATATTCAAGAGCAAAAGCCACGGAATTGCCTCCCATTTGCTTGCATGCAGTCAGCCATAAACACAAGGGAGGAAAACATCATTTTTCAAAGCGATGTCACTAGTTAAAAGCCAAAAGTGTCTACACCACACGCCTGCAGAACAGCGAGGCAGTGATCCATATCTCTTTGTAGGGAGAACGACCGCAAAGCAAATTGCCTCAGGTTGGCAAATAGAGATAAATATGAGTAATAACAGAGCTGGATGTTGACACATAATGCAATGTTATTTCAGTACAAATGTATAATAGTGTAACTAATGGATCTGTACAGGTTCCAAAGTTTATCATGTTTTGCATAGCACCCACACAAGAGAAATGAAGGAACCAACTGATTTTATTTTATTTGAAGCAGGTAAATGCAATTGATTTTTAAATATAGGCCATCATAAGCATTTCCTGTCTATGGATAAAAATATATTATGAAAAACTACTCATATGATGGAGACTTTTTATTTTTTAAAAAAACAGCTTCCCAAGCCTACAGCACCAATGAAAAATGGAACCTAATAGAAATGACAACTTTGTGGTCAGGCAATACAACTCCTATTTACTTTAGTGGGACCATAGCAGAAGCACATCCAGGGGACTGTGTTCTCGGTTTAGGTGTCATGGAGGCCTTCATGGAAGCCCAATGGCTACATTGGCAAGGGATGATGGGAGTTGTAGCAAAACAAAGATGATACAGTTCCATTACTTTCAGAAGCACCCGTGATGGCATTCTGCTTTTTGATTGGGTGTGTTGAGATCATCTTAGTAGCCCACTGGATATGATGGTAGATGATGATGGAAGTTGTATTTCAATACATCTGGAGGACATGACGTTGGTGAAAATAGGTCTACAGACAATATTCATAGAGGCTTCCACCTGGCCCATCTACAGCGAGTGCTCCACATTCACTAGGCACACAGAAACCCTGCAAAAGTGGGGAAAAAATAAAACAATTTAAAAAACTTTTTCACCTGAGAACAATTATCCCCCTGAAAGTTGACCATAGAATTGATAAGGAAACATAGAGATGCCTAGGATTCTGTGTGTCTTCCAATATGAGTCTGTGGTCAACTTCCAGCAAGCCTTGGCCATAGAGTCACACCGAAGGGCTTAGAGATTTCTAGAGAGAAAAATTCATGAATAATAAAATCCGCAAAAGTCAAATCTACAAATGTGAAGAGGCAATTGTACTCTCCTTTCCAGCTCTGCATCACTGCAGTGGACAAGCATTAGCAATTAAGACCCACTTGAAAGACTATAATTTCATATTACTTGTACTTTTTCGATGTTTTTGTTTCTTTTATACACTCCACTTAATTCTTACTTTTATGATTTATATTACATTTTATATAGGATGTTTAATGGTTTGAATCAATTAGAAACAGTCACTCTCAGACAGAAGAAATTGCAGTAGACAGTCTGTCTTAATGACATCACCCAGCATACAAGGCTAACTGATCACTGCTTCTTGAACTGTGTGTGGGTCCCAACCCAAAATGGGGTCCTCAGAGCTAAAATTCTCTGAATGCCATCTACTTGCTGTCTTAGACAAATCTGTTGTGCAACATTTACAGTAGACTCTGCAGAAGATGCTTCTGCTGTACTTCATAAAAACGAAACTTGGCCTCTTTAGCAAGCCTTGCAAATGTTGATTTGTTATCATTAATGTTTGGTTTTTATACCTATTTTATATAACTATATAACTGAGGTCACATAAAAAATTCTCAGGCCAAAAGGAGTCCTGAGTGAAAAAGTTTAAGAAGTCATAGTCTAGATGAGACATTCCTTACTGTCTCAGTGTCAGCTTCAGGGAAGTATATGATTGTTGTGTGCCTTCAAGTTGTTTCTGATCTATTGCAACCCCAATGGAACCAATCACAACACTTTCTTGGCAAAATGAGTGCAAAGTGGGTTTTGCCTTGCCCTTCCTCTGTGGCTGACAGAGGGTTTCCACGATGGTTTCCACAATGGTTTCCATGACAAAGCAAGGATTCAAACCCTGTTCTTCAGAGTCTTAGTTCAACACTCAAACCTCTACATCAAACTGGCTCTCTTCCCGGCTATTTTCTCTACCTCTATACTGTCCTTACCTTTGGTTACAACCATGTCCATCTAAATGCATTTTAGCACTAAATGCATTTACATTTTAAATATGAACATTTAAATCACATTCACAGTAAGACCGGGCCCTCTGGATTGTGTTCTTCAACTTCCTTCGAAATATTCCATAATGAAATGATTTTTTGAAAATGTATTTCATTGATGTTAAGCTCCTAACATCAATATACATCAATATACATTGATGTTAAGCTCCTATACAGATCCTAACAGATTGAAAATGACTTGTCTTGTTTTTAATAAAAGAAATACTGTATAAAAATTGAATCCCAGTAATTCAGCATTGCATTTCAAATCTCAACTGGCTGCCATAGGCAACAAGCAATCTCACTTCAGTGGACATGGGGTGCATCTACAATTTATTTATTTATTTATTTATTTATTTGTTTGTTTGTTTGTTTGTTTGTTTGTTTATTGTATCAGAAGTGAACCGAGGGTACAGTTGTAAAGTATTTTTAAAAAGCACAAAGTTAAAAAAAACTTGGCATTATATTATATGTCCTTTGACCAGTAGCTGGAGTGCCTCTGGTGTTGCTATAAGATGGTCCTCCATTGTGCATGTGGCAGGGCTCAGACTACATTGTAGTAGGTGGTCTGTGGTTTGCTCTTCTCCACACTCGCATGTTGTGGACTCCACTTCGTGGCCCCATTTCTTAAGGTTGGCTCTGCTTCTCATGGAGCCAGAGTGCAGTCTGTTTAGTGCCTACCAAGTTGCCCAATCTTCTCTGTGCCCAGGGGGAATCTCTCATTCAGTATCAGCCACTGATGGAGGTGCTAGGTTTTAGCCTGCCATTTTTGGACTCTCTCTTGCTGAGGTGTTCCTGTGAGTATCTCTGTATATCTTAGAAAACTATTTCTTGATTGAAGATGTTGGCATGTTGGCTGATATCCAAACAGATATCAGATATTAATTCTACATCTACATTGTACAATTAATACAGTTTGACTCAACTTTAACTGTCATGGCTCAATGCTATAGAATCCTAGGAGCTGTAGTTTGAAAAGACACAGAATGCAAAAGACCTTATGAAACTATGATTCCCATAGCATTGAACCATCACAGCTAAAGTAGTGTCAAACTGCATTAACTCTACAGTGTAGATGCACCCATGATTTCTTACAGATGCAAGTGAATACACGGAGGAGGGAGAAAACAAAGCCATCTGCTTCGGCTTGAATTTGAATAGAGAAATGAGGCTATGACCCCATATCCATCTATCTGAGAGTAAGCTTCATTTCATTAACATGTATAGGATTGTGTTATAAAAATGATCATGAATTGTCAAGTGATTTTTGAAGAAAAGTTCCAGGAAAACTGGTGAGGGATAAAAATAGAGACCTGTCTTACTAGAAGCTAAAAGTACTGAATCTAATTTGATGAGGGTTTTTTTTTAACAAAAAACAAAAAACTGCTGACTCAGGTAAAACAATACAGCATCCAAAAAAGCACCCTGTCTATTATATAAAAGAATACCTACTTACTTGCACTTAAGGGAATAATAAACTCTCTAGCAAAATTAAT
Organism: Anolis sagrei; assembly: GCF_037176765.1. NCBI lineage: Eukaryota > Metazoa > Chordata > Lepidosauria > Squamata > Anolidae > Anolis > Anolis sagrei. The sequence continues at coordinate 163,039,015 of NC_090025.1, forward strand.
TCAAAGCTTTTGGTCAATAGACTCTTAAAGGAACTGGCACCGAAAGAAGCTGTCTGGCACAGGAAAGGCTGAGATAAATTTGATTCCTTGAGGAGCAGAAAATGTAATGAGAAAATCTCTTATTAGTGCCAGCATTAGCTTGCCAAGGACAAGGGCTACCAAAGTCACCAGTTTATTGCGAAGGCAGCATCTCATGTGTGTGCACTGCCAAGTAGGCTGAAAGCAGAATAGAAGGAAGAATAAAGCTTAAATGAGGGGGTGTTCTTGGCTATCAAAACAAGCTGCTTGCTTATAATTTGAATGAAATAAACTATCATTAATCATTCTAAATTGGAAAAAAAATATTTGTATTATCTATTCCATTGAATGCTTTTTCTGGCAAGTTATTTCTGTTCAAATGTTAAGATGCCTTTGCATGTCAGGAGGGACTTGTTTGTAGTTCCTGTAACAATGAAGAACATATGCTGAAACTAATTTAAAAGCTCGTCTGTGATGAAGCTGTCAGATAAACTTGTTCCTTGTGCCAGAGAAGTATTGAATAAGTATGTATTAAATAAAATAAAAGAGTGACTTTCTATCAAGCCGCAGTAAACCACTCCATATTTTTAATGCAATAAGCTGCTCTGGGTTTTTTTTATTATTATGTTGGTAAATGTGTGTAATGTGATAAAGCTTCAAATAGTCCAACAAGAGGCAGCCAGGTTAATATCAGGGGCGGCACACAGGGAGCACACAACTCCCATGTTAACATCAGCTCCACCAGCTGCCTGCTTGCTACTGGGCAAAATTCAAAGTGCTGCCTTTACCCTATAAAGCCCTAAATGGCCCTGGTCCAGTTTACCTGTCTGAATGCATCTCCCTTTACGAACCACTTGGAAGACTAAGGTCTTCTGAGGAGGCCCTGCTTTCGGTCCTGCCCCCCACCACAGGCACTCTTGGTGGGGATGAGAGAGGGGGCCTTCTCAGTGATTGCCCCCTGGATATGGAACTCCATTCCTGGCAAGATAAATAGGAGTTTAGTGACTAGATCCAGGGAAGTCATGCTACCCCTCTCTTCTGCATTGGTCAGACCACACCTGGAATACTGTGACCAATTCTGGGCACCACAATTGAAGGGAGATGTTGACAAGCTGGAATGTGTCCAGAGAAGGGCAACTAAAATGATCAAGGGTCTGGAGAATAAGCTCTATGAGGAGCAGCTTAAAGAGCTGGACATGTTTAGCCTTAAGGAGAGAAGGCTGAGAGGTGACATGATGGAAGGCCGTGTATAAATATGTGAGGGAAAGTCATAGGCAGGAGGGAGCAAGCTTGTTTTCTGCTGCGCTGGAGACCAGGATGCGGAACAAGGGCTTCAAACTACAGGAAATGAGATTCCATCTGAACATTAGGAAGAACTTCCTGACTGTGAGAGCTGTTCAGCAGTGGGACTCTCTGCTCCGGAGTGTGGTGGAGGATTTTTAACCGAGACTGGATGGCCATCTGTTGGGGGTGCTTTGAATGCAATTTTCCTGTTTCTTGGCAGGGAGTTGGACTGGATGGCCCTCGAGGACTTTTCAAACTCAAGGATTCTATGATTCTATAAGATTAGATAAGCCCCCTCCCTCCTGTCCTTCAGAAAGATGGTAAAAACCTGGATGTGGGACCAAGCCTTTGGGAAAGTGCAAAGAGGCAATAATAGGAAACCCACTCCATTGACCGGAACCAGCATGGTGTTTTGAGATGGTTGGAGCGCTGTTACTTTCCTGCCAAAGCGGTACCTATTATCTACTCACATTTACGTGTTTTTGAACTGCTAAGTGGGCAGAAGCTGGGGCTAAGAGCAGGAGCTCATCCCAGATTTGAACCACTGACCTATTGGTCAGCAAGTTCAGCAGCTCAGCGATTTAACCCACTGCACCACCAAGGGCTCCTATAATGTAATGTAATGTGATATATTTTTCCTATTATTAGTTTGTTATTATAAGTTTATATTGATGTTGTTTCATTCATTGTGTTGATTGATTTGTTGTTTGTCTGTTTTATTACAGCATTGAATGTTGTTATTATTATTATCTAGATTTAGTACCATATTACCACTGAAGTTTCTCAAGTCGCTCCTGACACGATAAAAGAAAAAAGAAAACCACTGAAGTCACGAAGGCTCGGGTTTGGTGAAATGAAACTATTCACTATAGTATTAAATTGAGCAGATATTAGAAATTTAGTTTTTTAAATAAATAAATAAATAAACAAAGCTCCAATTATCCTGCATGAAACGGGCCTATTGCTAGCTATCTTTGGAGTTATTGTTTTAAAAAGTTTTTTTTCCTGAGAAAAACTACATTTATAAACTATTTATTATTTCATAATAGTGATGAAAAAGAAACCAAAATGCAGCTTTTTTAGTTTCAGATAACACACCCCTTTTATCTTCCAGTTCTGTCCCCAGCTCCAACCCAACCAAAAGCAAAGGGAAAATGAACTCAAAGACTTCTGTCAGTTGAATTAAACCTCTTCTTGGCAAGGTCACTTCATTAAAACTGCTACCCTGACTTTACTTATTTAAAATAATGTTCATTGAAGTCAATGGTACATTATTTCCAAGTAAACATCATTAGGATATAGCTAAGGCATATTCTGAAAGCGTGGTTTGATTGATAATCATGTAGTGAAAAGAAGTTATTCGCTTTGTTTCCAGCCAATTAGGATTTTTTTTTTTTTTTGGTGGGATTTGTCAGGAAGAGGGAGGACTTGCTGTTGCCTTCCTCTTGCCAAGGTCACCCAGCAGATTTTCGTGATTGAGGATTTGAATCCTGCTCTCCAGCGTCATGGGGTGCATCTACAGTAGGATTGGGCAAACTTGGGCCATTCAGGTGTTTTGGACTTCAACTCCCACCATTCCCAACAGCCTCAGGAAAAGGAAAGGGCCAAACACCTGGAGGGCCCATGTCTTCACTAGATATAGGAAACCTTTCTTGCCTTGCAAGAGTTGGGTTCAAAACAAAACTTTTCCAATGTCTGAGTCCAGCTGCCTGCTTCTGTTGACATCTGCTAAAGCCACTGGCTGCCCTCAGAGCTGCTTCCACAGAGCGAATGCATTTGCGTGGAAATAATAACTATTATTACATATTCATACAATGGAATATGCTAGTTCAGAGTGCAGTGGAATCACCTCTGGGGATTTTTAAGCAGAGGCTGGATGGCCATCTGTTGGGGTTGCTTTGTGTGTTTCTGCATGGCTGTGAATTGGATTGGATGGCTCTTCCAACTATTATTCTGTACATAATGAGATATCTTGGAGAGGGTATCCCAAGTCTTTAAAGAGATTTAAAGGAGCCCCCGTTGGCGCAGTGGGTTAAACCCCTGTGCCGGCAGGACTGAAGACCGACAGGTCACAGGTTCGAATCTGAGGAGAGGTGGATGAGCTCCCTCTATCAGCTCCAGCTCCTCATACGGGGACGTGGGAGAAGCCTCCCACAAAGATGATAAAAACATCAAATCATACGGGTGTCCCCTGGGCAATGTCCTTGCAGACGGCCAATTCTCTCACACCAGAAGCGACTTGCAGTTTCTCACGTCGCTCCTAACATGACAAAAAAAAAGCCAACCTTAAAAACTGTGGTATAGACATAACTGGGAAGCCTTGGCCCTTGAACGCTCTAATTGGAGGTCAGCTGTGATCAGCAGTGCTGCAGAAGAGGCACAAATGGAGGGCAAAAGAGAAAAACATGCCAAGAGGAAGGTGTGTCAAGCCAACCCTGAGAGACCACCTTCCACGTGGAAATCAATGTCTTCACTGTGGGAAAACATGTGGATCAAGGATAGGACTCCACAGCCACCTACATAAACACCACCAAAACATTACACATCCTGGGGCTACGAGCTTAAGCAGCTGAGGGGGGGGGGGGTAAAGAAATGGGCCTGAGGCTGTTAGGAATTGTGGGAGTTGAAGTCCAAAACACCTAAGGGCCCAAGTTTGCCCAGGCCTGATCTACGCTGTAGAACTAATGGAGTTTGACACTACTTTAACAGCCATCTCTCAACGCTATGGAATCATGGGAATTTTAGTTTGATAAGAAACCAAAACTTTTAGAAGAGAAGGCTAAAAATCTTGCAAAACTACAAATCCCAGGATTTAACAGCATTCAGCCATAGCAGTAAAAATGGTGTCAATCTGTATTCATTCAGCTGAGTAGATACACTGTTAAACAGTTGCTAAGAACGCTCTTTTTTTAGGCTGGCCATACAGTACTAAATAGGGAAAAATTAGCAGCCTATTTCAGCCCACAAATAGATGTCCCCAGTTAGCCATCCTGCCTAAACCACCCTATAAGCCCTTCCTCTCGCTTTCTTGTCTGCGCAAGCGCAGTGGGATCTAAGTGGGCCGAATGAGTGCGCAAGCGCAGTGAGATCTAAGTGGGCCGAATGAGGACTACGGGACAGAGAGGCGGCAAGAGCAACCGGAAGTGTGGCAGGACGAGAACCGGAAGTGAGCTCAAGCGTCCGCCATATTGTTGAGGGGGAGAGTGCTGTTCACGCTGGGAAGCAGGAAGTATGTCGGCTTCCTTGCTGAGAAAAGGTCTGGAGCTGCTGGAGGCGACAGGAGGTAATAGAAGGAAACCGGGAGGAGGTAAAGAAAAAGGGACTGGGTTGTTGTAGGTTTTTCCGGGCTATATGGCCATGTTCTAGAGGCATTTTCTCCTGACGTTTCGCCTGCATCCTCTGGATGCTTGCCATAGATGCAGGCGAAACGTCAGGAGAAAATGCCTCTAGAACATGGCCATATAGCACGGAAAAACCTACAACAACCCAATGATTCCGGCCATGAAAGCCTTCGACAATACAAAGGGGCTGGGATTTTTCTTTCACTGTGTTGTATCTTTTCTTCCTTCTTTCCTCAATGAATAGCGTCCCCTTCTCGCCCCAAGAAAGCGGCGTTCTCCTCCGGGCCGACCAAGCAGTTGCTGAAAAAGACGAGGAGGAAGAAGAAGTGGCCGGGGGCTGGAAGAAACAAGGCCACTGTCAAAGGCAAAGTGGTCAAATCTGCTTTAGGTGAGAGCGTATCCCATTTCTGTCCCCATAAATATACACATATAGGGTGCATCTACACATTGTAGAATTGATGCAGTTTGACACCACTTTAACCGCCATGACTCAATGGTATGGAATCACAGGGGTTGTAGTTTTACTAAGCTTTTAGCCTTTGTGTTGTCAAAAGCTTTCATGGCCGGAATCACTTGGTTGCTGTAAGCTTTTCGGGCTGTATGGCCATGTTCCAGAAGCATTCTGTCCTGACGTTTTGTCTGCATCTATGACCGGTATCCTCAGAGGTTGTGAGGCCTGTTGAGAACTAGGAAAATTGAGTTTATATATCTGTGGAATGTCCAGGGTGGGAGAAAGAACTCTTGCCTGTTGGAGGTAGGTGTGAATGTTTCAATTGGCCACCTTGTTTAGCATTTAATGGCCTAGCAGTTTTCAATGCTAATCAAGATGGACAATTGAAACATTCACACCTACCTCCAACAGGCAAGAGTTCTTTCTCCCACCGTGGACATTCCAAAGATATAAAAACTCAATTTTCCTAGTTTTCAACAGGCCTCACAACCTCTGAGGATGTCTCCCACAGATGCAGGTGAAATGCCAGAAGAGAATGCTTCTGGAACATGGCCATACAGCCCAGAAAACTCACAGCAACCCAGTGACCTCACAATCTCTGAGGATGCCTGCCATAGACGTCAGGAGAAAATGCTTCGGGAACATGGCCATACAGCCCAAAAGGCTTACAGCAACCCTTTAGCCTTTCTCTGTCAAAGAGCTCTGGCCCCTCTCCAAACTACCAAGTCCTAGGATTCCATAGCATTGAGCCATGGCAGTTAAAGTGGTGTCAAACTGCACTAATTCTACAGAGTAGATGCACCCATAGCTATGAATCTTGGATACTGTGTGCAAATTGGCAAACATTGTGTAGGTTATACTTATTCTAAAATAAATCTGTTAGTTTTAAAGTGACCATGAGCTCCCTTTCTAGAAAAACTGAACACAAAGCTATTTGGTTGGTACGTTTTGGAATAATAGCTCAATTCATCTGATTCAGGAAAAGCAGCACTTTTTGTTACTTTCAAGACTTAACTGTTATTATTGGGCATACCCTTTTGTGAATGTTTGCATTTGAAATATTGGCCTGCAGTCCATGAACGGTAATGCCAAATGCAAACCGATTGTCCTTAAGGTATTACAAGGTGCTTTATTTATTTGTGAACACAGAAATCCTGGACCACTCCAACAACTACCATGTCAAGCTACACAGACAAGCCATTGAAATCCACAAGCGTGTTGAAAATTTCAACAAAAAGGAGGAAATCATGAACATGAACAAAAGCGGGCTACCAACTTTTTTAAAGCTCTAAAATTAGAACAGTAAATAAAGAACAATACTCAAAAAGCAAGGGAATTCCGGTCAAGAATCAATCAGGGCCAAAAAAGGAGTCCCCGGGCAGCAATCAGCCAGGTTTTAAGCTGCAAGGCCATTAAATGATAATCGAGCCAATTGAACATTCACACCTACCTCCAACAGACAAGAGTTCTTTCTCCCATCCTGGACGTTGCACAGATATAGAAACCCCATTTTCCTAGTTTCCAACAGACCTCACAACCTCTGAGGATGCCTGCCATAGATGCAGGTGAAATGTCAGGAGAGAATGCTTCTGGAATTATTATTATTATTATTATTATTATTATTATTATTACTTTATTTGTACCCCGCTAGCATCTCCCAAGGGATTCGATGCAGCTTACAAACAGGCCGAAGCCCACACAATACAGCAATACAGTACCTAGCAAAAACAGTTAAGCAAAACAATAACAATAGCAGTACAACAAGACATTATTAAAATTGAGCCGGCCAGAGTAGGGGTACAAGATTAAAAGTGCTGATGTGTTGGAGGAATATGGGGTTATAATATAAGTGCGGTGTGCAATGATCTTGGTTCTGATTAAAGTGCTTCTGGGATTTGGTACTGGGGATTCCTAGTCTGAGAAGGCACATTGGAACAGCCAGGTCTTCAAATTCTTTCTGAAGACTGCCAATGTAGGGGCTTGTCTGAGGTCTTTCGGGAGGGCATTCCAGAGGCGGGGGGGGGGGGCCACCACAGAGAAGGCCCTGTCTCGTGTCCCCATCAAGCACGCTTGTGACACGGGCGGGATCACGAGCAGGGTCTCCAGATGACCGGAGTGAACGTGTGGGTTCGTAGACAACGATACAGTCACGCAGGTAGGGTGGTCCCAAACCGTTCAGGGCTTTGTAGGTAAGCACCTGCACCTTAAATTGGGCTCGGAAAATAAATGGCAGCCAATGGAGCTCCTTAAACAGAAGGGTTGACCTCTCTCTGTAGTGGGCCCCAGTTAACATCCTGGCTGCTGCCCATTGGACCAATTGGAGTTTCCGAGCCGTTTTCAAGGGCAGCCCCACGTGAAGCGCATTGCAGTAATCCAGTCTGGAGGTGACTAAGGCGTGGACCACCCCGGCCAGATCAGCCTTAGCGAGGTACGGTCGTAGCTGGCGCACAAGTCTCAGTTGTGCAAAAGCCCTCCTGGCCACCGCCGACACCTGAGCCTCAAGCGTGAGCGATGAGTCCAGGAGGACTCCCAAGCTACGGACCTGTGGTTTCAGGGGGAGTGCAACCCCGTCCAACACAGGTTGCCACCCTATACCCCGATCTGGTTTACGATATGGCCATACAGCCTGAAAAACTCACAGCAACCCCTAGTTTGTTGTTTCTCCTTGCTTTACATTGATTTTCCCCATTTCCCTATATATGCTTATTTCATAGCAAAGAAGAAAAGCTTTCATTGCTGTTAGTAAGCAAAAGAGTAGATGTTGTTTTGCCTGCATTTTTGTTTTGCTTTGATGGGTGAATTATTATCCAAAAAGAAGGATTGCCTGCTGCCTAGTCAAGCTGCTTTTACACTTGTGATCCTATGCACACTTTCTTGGGAATAAACATCTAAGAAGTTGCAGAATGTATTTTGTTTTTACAGTTCGGAGAATTACAATAATATGCAATGATATATCTATGAAACACTGGTGTTCTGATTTCCTGTTTGTGACATTAATATATGTAATATGTCAATAGTGAAGAAATTCACCTTTTAAACTAAATGTTTCAAATTATTCTGTGGGACAAATGAACAACTGGAAGTACCCTGCAATGTCAGACTTCTTTCAATTTCTGACTGGGTAGTTGTGTCCACAACAGTCTCTTTTTTCTTCTTAAAGATTAATGAATTTATAGTAGTGTAATATGTTCTAACGTGCTTTTCTGGTCTTAAATGCGTGAAATATTTTTCAGCATTTTAAGTGTATATATAGCAGACACTGGAAGTGAGTAGTGGTATTGAAAGCCATAAAATCAAAAGGAATGTGTAATGTAACACTGAGAATTAATTGCATTACAGATAACAGAAATGGCACTATGTAATGAAGACTTTTGCGTTCATCCTCCATAAACATTTATCCTTTGTCTAATTAAAGTCCAGTTTAACAAGTTCTAGATTTATAACCCATGTCTATTTATGGACTAAAGTTACACTTTTAAAAAAATTTCCCCAGAGGAATATAGAAAACGTCAAGCTGTTGACCATTTTGAGGAGAATATGCAGTACATGATGAGCAGTCACTTCGTTACAGACAACACTGTCACTAAAAAGGTAACCTCCTCTTTTCATTCATAACTGGTGGAAAAAAACAGCTTTATAGGGACATTGTTTTTGTGATTTTAAAAAACAAGCAACATTTTGCATCTTTATATGCAACTTGTTTGTTGAAATAAAGGCTCAGTTGACAGGTCCCAGCTTTGAGAGGACTTACTGTATTCACTTCTAAGATGCATTTTGCCTCCATATAACTGTCTCTAAAAACTGGGTCCATCTTAAAATCGTAAGTGCTCATATATATATATGGAAATGCATAGAACTATACTAATATTGTATTTCTTCAATTCATCAATTATAAGATGCACACTAGCTATAGTACCATCAACAGAAAAAAGTGTGTGTGTGTGTGTGTGTGTGTGTGTATACACACACACACACACTTTTCTGTTGATGGTACTATAGCTAGTGTGCATCTTATAATTGATGAATTGAAGAAATACAATATTAGTATAGTTCTATGCATTTCCATTTGACTGAGTTCTTGCTGCCTTTCATCTGGCATTCTAACCACCTGATATTCCAAAATATGCAAAAGTGTTGCCTTCCTGCATTGGATTTAAATGACTTATTCTGCTTCCTATAAATCCTCATCTACTGGTTTTTTATTTTCCTGTATTTGTCTCTGCAAATTGTTCAAATATTTAGGCTAGATTATGGTTGAAGTCTTCAAGTTTGTACTGTTAGTAATGGTGTAATGTTTGTTTTTTCTTTGTAAATGCATTTGAAGATTTTAGACCAAAACAGAGGGAGGAAAGCTAAAGACCGCTCCCAAGAGGAAGCAAAGAAGAAACCTTCAAACACAGTATTCACTGAAGAAGACTTCCAACGATTTGAGAGGGAGTATTTTGAGGGAGCTGGAGGAGTCTGACCAAATAGACTGTTTCTTATTGTTTACAGATCATTTTTGTTTTTGGGATACGTAGATCTGTTATCTAATGTGGGATGTTGCAGTTTGTCCTGTATGCACAATCTTTATTTCCCTATCACCAGGATGCTAACTGCTCATTTACATTTATCTGCTGCTGTATTCTAGAGTAACTAGATTGAATGAAATCTCCCATCATCATATATCAGAGAGCTGCTTACCAATTTGTGAGAGGAAAGTCATCTAGGGCATAACTACAGGACCCCAATTTGCAGACAACCACAACACTTGAATATTATGCTTAATACATAAGCAAGTTACTGCTCTTCAGCCATCCTTTATATGTAACAAGTACTGGGAATCAGTAGTTTCATAAGAGAAGTAGCATAAATCCAGGTTTGTTGTACTCTAGAGACTGATGCAGTTCATAGTTCCCTATTATTCAGTCATGTGAGAGTATGTCAGTCTCAATATTGTATTAATAAAATAGTGTAGTAATTCTGCTGTCACTCGTAAGATTAAAATGATGGTACTTTTTTAAAAAAGTTCATTTTTGAGTACTGGAAAACAATTGGTTATCACACCTGATGTTGCAAACCTCTGGAAGTGCACAAGATACAGGCAGTACAAAGTTTGGAGTATATAGTCCTGGGAAGGATGACTTTTAAAAAAAAACCTCCATAGTTTTGATATCTTAATAATTGCTCCTCTAATATTGACTCACTCATGCTAGGAAGTAATGAGTACTAGGGCGTGGCTGTCAAACATATGGTTCTTTAATATACCTTTAATCAACCAGCGTATTTAATTATATGGCAGAATTGCTGCACTGCTGTTTGCATTTGGTATTTCAGTTTATTCTAAGTGACTTGGGTCCCTCCAGTGTTGCTCCACTACTTCCAGCCCAGTAAAACCGAGTATGAACACCGTTGTCTTTTAGCTCACCTCTTTGCCACCAGCAATGAATTGCAATGTTTTACAAAAAGAGCCAAGATAATAATTAGGACACAAGTCTAGACAGTGCACTAATTTAACCTTATTGGAAACATGGCTTTTTGTATTGGAAGCATAGCCAAAGATGTTTGGTTCTGTTTTTATTTCCTTCATGTGGATCAAAACAAGTTCATTTATGGTTGCAATAAATAATTTGCCCCAAAGGTGGCAGAAACTTCAATCATTGTGTTAGCTGTGTGAACCTACATTTAGCAATCTCGGCTTCTTTATAAGCAGACCTGTAGAAAATTCCAAATGGAAGCAGAATGAACAGTTTATAAAGCTATTCTACAGGAAAATGATACAAGGGTCCAAAACTTTGGTCCCTGACCTCAAGTATCATGTATTTTACTAACACTTTTAAAGTGAAGATGAGCCATAGGAACACATTGCCAACCAAACTAAAGGCACTTAAAAAGGCTATTCTCTATTTTATCCATGCTGGCTTTACTATAGGATACAAATCTTTTAATGTTTTCGTCTTAGCAGTTGCAAGACTGAAAACAAAAAGATGCCCATGAGAGAAATCTGGATATGCTTATGGCCACTACAGGTACAACACACGTAACAAAACCCCAAGTCCTACATCTTACCTAGGACAAGGAACATCTAAAGGTTACTTTTCTGTTGGTATTGAGAGTTCAAAAGTTATCTTTTTTTCTTTGTCCCTCGTGTCCTTACAAGGTAGTACAAGGAGTAACTTCTACCTGCATTGAAATCCTTGAATACCTGCTTATTGACTATACCTAACTGTGACTCAACATCATTATTTTTATCTAAAGCCTTATGAAGGTGAAGCTTCAAAAGTGTGCAATGTTGTTTTGCAATTGGCCCAAAAGCATATCATCATTTTACTTGCATAGCTGCCTCTGAATATCTACATGTTCAATTGTCTTCCAACCTAGCCCGTGTACAATGAACTTCCCAACCTCTGAACAGTATACTGCTTTCTCATTATTTATTCTGCCGTTTTATTGAATTCAGACCAGTCTGTACATTATGCACTGTTAAAAGACACATACAATTATATACTAGAAAATAATTTATTAAGCAACAACACCGCTGTTTACACAAAGCTTTTATATACATGCATGTAACATCTATTTGACTACCTTATTCTGGAACTTTAACCTTTTTATTCTTGGCTTTGCGGACCTCTTCAATCAGATCTTTCAAATACTGGATTTCTTTGCTTAGGGAATCTGCCTTCTCCCTCAGGCTTTCGTTTTTCTGCTCTAGTTCTCTACACTCTCCTGATAATGCCTTTTGCTCTAGCCTTTTCTTCTGCCGATACCTAGTAGCTGCAGTCTTATTTTGCTCCATCTTCTTCAGCTTTTTGTCTACTCTCTTTTCTCCCTTCATTTTCAATGCTACCTTTTCTGCAGGGTGATCATAAGGTGTGGGGCGCACAGAAACAATATGCACAGCCGTAACAGACTTGTCATCACTGAGAGAACTAACAGAAGTGGTAGGACTTTGCTGGGGTGAACACAAGTAAGATTCTGGGCTCATGCATATTCCACTATCATTATCAGAATGTGCTTCATCCTCCTTCTCACACTTTGGAATGACATTTAGTGGAATTACCACTAAGATATGGGCTTCCGTTTTCCTGTCTCCTTCAAGAACATCTATCTCGCTGCCTAGTTCTAAGGTGAAAGGGCTGCTGTCTGCAGTGGCAACATGTGACTCTGGAGAAAGGGCTAATGTCAGCAAGGGGCTCGGTGAAGCTTCCTGGTCTGAGCTGGTGGGGGGCTTTGGGGACTCAATAATTTGCTCTGGTGTCAGTGGAGTTTCTTCAATGGGAATTTCTTGAAAGGGAGGCTCAAGTGGATCACAGGTGTCTTCCAACGCGGCCATGAGCTCATCTGGTGAGACGGTGGATTCCTGATCATCAAGACCTAACAGCACATCAAAATCAAACTCCTTCAGATCCATGTTTTCCACCATCCAATCCATGCCAGAGAAGGCATCCTCTGTCAAGGAAAAGAAAAAAAATCATTTGAGAAAATTAAACGTTTTGCAAAAATACGTTCTTTCCTTTTATTTCTTCTATTTACACAATCAGATCATATCCAGTTGCCATTATACTAACACATTTCACTTTCACAGAACTAGTAGACCAACACCTCCCCCACTCCCCAATCTCCAGAATCCCTTTATCCCTCTGGTCTTACCCTGGCTGTTGTCTGTGGCATTATTCAATCTGTCCACAGCCAGCCAATGGGAGGCGCCCACTTTAGCCTTGTCGCCGGAGAACCCATGCGAACTGAGCTTCTTGGCCACCTCCAGGTAGTCATCTAAGAGTCCTAGACTTTCTTCAGCCCCCAAACACGGCTGGTTGAAGGGGGAGAGAAAATCCCCCCACAACATCTCTGTGTTTGAGAAGCTCATCTTGGCCAAGTTTCAGTACTTTGTCGTCGAAAAGGGTGGACAAATCGGTGGTGTCTTTGTCGAAAACAGCAAAGCTGCTGTGCAATGCTTTGAAAAACCTGGAATGCAAAGAAAATGGGATTACCAAGGTGACAACTTGTAAGGACCTTGAATTTACCCCTACAGTAGGATAAGGCATTTTATACATTATAGTTAAGCAGGAGTGTTTGCCGGATTCCAGGACTGGGTTTTTTTGAGGCGCCATCTGGAATCCAGACTCGATTTCTTCTGCATACCAACCCGCTCAACCACAAAATGGCGCCAACTAGGGGCTGTCAAATGTTTCCACTTCTGCCCGCCCACCTCCTGACTTTCCTCATGACCATATATGGTCTGAAGCAGAGCAGACGCTCCACCCGCCACTCCCTTCGCCTGATTCATGCCTTCATTTGCTACAACAGCTGCAGCCATTTCGTGCTCTACGTGTCCACGTCCCCACCCTATAACTAGGCCGCCATTTTATATCCTGCCACGTTTTTATTTCAGCTGGTCCAACTAGTTTTCACCTTTGACTATCTGTTTAATCCACACTGAGCAGAAGCACCTTAACAAATTCCAAGTTCTTTACATGGGCTTTCAGAGACAAAAAGTGGAGAAATGCCAATATACAAGGATGGAGGTGAAAGATAGCCACCTACAGATTTAGCGCTGTTCTAGACAGCACTAAAATAAACCATGATAGATCTAAAAAGAATCTCTTCTTGACATCAAGAGTTCTTGGCTTTCTAAGAGATTAATTTCCTGTGTACTCTAAACATTTACGTAAGACTCATGAATATCACCTAAAATATACATTAGTTTTCAGCAAACAGTAACGTGGCTGTTATTATTTATTTACTGTATTCATTACTGTATTTATATACCATCTTTCTCACCCTCGGAGGGGGACTCAAGGCAGTTTACAACATACTAATGGCAAAAATTCAATGCCAACATACAGTAAAACAAATCATAACTATTTGTTACATATACCTTTGACTTACAATCATTAAAACTACGAAACATGACAGATGAAACATTACAATCATCCTAGTATAATTATTAAATTTTAAAATCATTTAGTATGTTTTTGAAATAATTTTTATTGGTTTATGGTGCATAGAGAAAACAAAACTGGTGTCGGGAGGTCATGGGGGTTGGGTTCATGGGTGTGGGGTTAGAGGGACAATAAATGGTAAGTTATAATAATTGTACAAAATTGATTTTGCATATGTTTAACGAGTACTGACTGAATACCATTCTGTAAACTTGCATACCCTTTTGTATATCTTTTTCTTCTTTTTTTGTGTGGGTTGTTTTTTTCCCCTCTGAAATCATTTAGTATTTCTGACAGCTTTCAAAGGAAGCCTTGCATCTTATGACTGTGTGTGCTGATCGAGCAATATTTATGCTCCCCAGGAATTTCCTTCAGAGTGAAGGGAAATAACTTTGCCCACTAATTAGCCTAATTGAGTTACCTAGGGGAATTTGCATTCCCTTTGCGCCTCCTATTGCGAATTCCCAGAAGATTAGCTCATTGCTTTTTTCCCTCTTTGTAAACCTGAGTAAAAGGAACCCAGTTTCTCCCACAAGGTAGAAGACCTTGTAAAACTACAACTCCCCACTATGCCATATCATTGAGGCCATGGTAATTCAAAGTGGTGTCAAACACCACTCACATTCCACAGTGTATCAGGCCTGGGTCAACTTGGGCCCTCCAGGTGTTTTGGACTTCAACTCCCACCATTCCTAACAGCCTCAGGCCCTTTCCTTTTCCCCCTCAGCCGCTTAAGCGGCTGAGGGGCAAAAGGAAGGGGCCTGAGGCTGTTAGGAATGGTGGGAGTTGAAGTCCAAAACACCTGGAGGGCTCAAGTTGACCCAGGCCTGGTGTAGATGACCTCCTCTTTCGCTCGCCATACTCACGCCATGGCTGCAGGTGCCTTGAGGTGCCGAGGCCGCGGCCGCTTCTGCTGCGCCTCTGCAATGGCCGTTCTGCCGCTTGCGCTGCCGCCCCCTACGGTGCCATGGCGGCGCCTGAGGAAGCTCAAACCGCTCTGCGCCTCGTTGGTCTGAGCCGCGCCCGCAGGCCGCACACAAACGCCAATCACACAGAACCTCCTCCTTCGCAGACTTCAGCCGACAATGAGGACAATGGCGTCTTCGGCTTCTCCTTATATAGCGCAACGAGATCCGGCCGGCTCTTCTTCTGGGGCACGAAGAATCCTTCCGCTCAACCCGTCCCTTGATTTAAGACAGCTTCACTCGAGGAAACAGGCTTTGGCGCCCCCATCTAGAGATAAATAAAGGAATACTTCGCGGGGCTCTCCTCCATTGAGAGTCACGCGCCCCTCGTCCAAAAAAAAAAAAAACACTCCGCGGAAGGATCACGAGAACTATACTGCGCTCTGTGACATCATCCCGCTCGCTGGCGGCTCCTTTCGTGTCAGACCACGTGACGCCTCAAGGGATGTGCCGCTTCCTATTGGCTTCCCGAAATCTGGATTCCCTCCCCCCCCCGCACTCGAGGTGAGCACGTGGACAGACGGAACCCGATTGGCTAAGGGAGCCCTGTCCGCGTGGACTGTCTCCTGCTATTGGCTGAGAAGGGGAAGCGCGTCAATCGTTAGCCGTTGACGAAGAAGGGAAAGGGGCGCGGGGGTGTTCTTTTGTGTGAGGCAAATGGGACTGAAAGGTCTTCTGAGGGGTTTATTTATTTATTTTATTTACGGCATTTATATGACGCCCTTCTTACCCCAAAGGGGACTCGGAGCGGCTTACAAGATATATATATATACACACAATATATTGTATTATTAGCATAGTACAATATCAGTATTATATATTACAATATTGTATTATACTGTTATATTGTAATATTATTAGTAATATTACATGTAATATAAATATATAATTATATCCTATTATGTTGCATTACATTACAATATTAAAAATATATATTCTATTATATTATTAGAATAGCACAGGAGACAAGATGGAACTGTCTCCTGGCCCCCTCTTCACTGGCCCAGAGCGGCAGTTGGTGCTGGGGGGAGGGGTCCCCAGCTGATGTCATATGCAGGAGACAAGATGGAACTGTCCCCTGGCCCCTCTCTCTTCACTCTGGCCCAGAATGGCAGTTGGTACTGTGGGGAGGGGTCCCCAACTGAAGATATATGCAGGAGACAAGATGGGACTGTCCCTTGGCCCCCTCTCTCTTCACTCTGGCCCAGAGTGGCAGTTGGTGCTGTGGGGAGGGGTCCCCAACTGAAGATATATGGAGGAGACAAGATGGAACTGTCCCCTGGCCCCCTCTCTCTTCACTCTGGCCCAGAGCTGCAGTTGGGGCTGGGGGGAGGGGCCCCCAACTGATGACATATGCAGGAGACAAGATGGAACTGTCCCTTGGCCCCCTCTCTCTTCACTCTGGCCCAGAGTGGCAGTTGGTGCTGTGGGGAGGGGTCCCCAACTGAAGATATATGGAGGAGACAAGATGGAACTGTCCCCTGGCCCCCTCTCTCTTCACTCTGGCCCAGAGCTGCAGTTGGGGCTGGGGGGAGGGGCCCCCAACTGATGACATATGCAGGAGACAAGATGGAACTGTCCCTTGGCCCCCTCTCTCTTCACTCTGGCCCAGAGTGGCAGTTGGTACTGTGGGGAAGGGTCCCCAACTGAAGATATATGCAGGAGACAAGATGGAACTGTCCCCTGGCCCCCTCTCTCTTCACTCTGGCCCAGAGCGGCAGTTGGTGCTGGGGGGGGGGGGGGTCCCCAGCTGATGACATATGCAGGAGACAAGATGGAACTGTCCCCTGCCTCCCTCTCTCTTCACTCTGGCCCAGCGCGTGAGTTGGTGCTGGGGGTTTTGCTTCCACCTTTAAAAAGGCCTGGGTGCCTTGCTTTGGTTATGCCTTTATCAGGCTTAAGTGGCTGAGGGAGGGAAAGGAAGGGGCCTGAGGCTGTTAGGAATGGTAGGAGTTGGATTCCCAAACATCTGGAGGGCCCAAGTTTGCCCAAGCCTGCACTAGATGCAGGAAACCTTTCTTGCCTTGAAAGAGTTGGGGTTCAAAGCAAAACTTTTCCAATCTCTGAGGGCCAGTTGCCTAGTTCTGTTGACATCTGCCAAAGCTACTGGCTGCCCTCAGAGCTGCTTCCCCAGAGCCAATGCATTTGGGTGGAAATAATAACTTATTGCATGTACATACAATGGAATATGCTACTTCAGAGCGCAGTGGAGATTTTTAAGCAGAGCCTGGATAACCATCTGTTGGCGTTGCTTTGTGTGTTCCTGCATGGCTGTGGGTTGGACTGGATGGCCTTTGTGGTCTCTTCCAACTGTGAATATGTATGTAATGAGATATCTTGGAGAGGGCATCCCAAGTTTTTAAAGAGATTTAAAGATGGGCTTAAAGCCAAACTTAAAAGCTGTGGCCTAAACATAACTGGGAAGCCTTGGCCCTTGAACGCTCTAAATGGAGGTCAGCTGTGACCAGCAGTGCTGCAGAATTCAAAGAGGCATGAATGGAGGGAGTAAGGTGTCAAGAGGAAGGCGAGTCAAGCCAACCCTGTCCGGGACTGCCTTCCACCTGGAAACCAATGTCCTCACTGCGGGAGAATATGCAGATCAAGAATAGGGTTCCATAGCCACCTACATATCCACCGCCAAGACACTACACTTGGAGCTATCATCCTCAGGCTACTAGGGATTGCCTCAGAGAAGATCTGGGAGAGGGCATCCCAAGTCTAAATGCAACATTTATTTATGTTTCATATATATCTTATAGACATGGGGCCATGGTGTCACAACAGGTTAAACCTCTAAGCTGCTGAACTTGTTGACCAAAAGTTTGGTGGTTCAAATTTTGGAAGTGGGGTGAGCTCCTGCTGTTAGGCCCAGCTTCTGCCAATTTAGCAGTTCAAAAACATGTGAGTGGAAGTAGATTAATAGGTACCACTCTGGTGGGAAGATAGTGGCGCTCCATGCAGTCATACTGGCTGCATGACCTAGGAATTGGCTACGGTCAATGCCAGCTCTTCAGCTTAGAAATTGAGATGAGCACCACCCTCCAGAGTCAGATATTACTAGGCTTAATGTCTGGGGAAACCTTTACTATATACTATATATATGCTATGGTGGCGAAACAGGTTAAACCACTGAGTTGCTGAACTTGCTGGCCAGAAGGTTGGCGGTTTGAATCCGCAGGATAGCTTAGAAATGGAGTTGAGCACCACCCCTCAGAGCCAGAAAGGGAAGCCTTTACTTTTATCTGTTGTTTCTAGGCATTGAATATTTACGCCTTTGTGTTTGTGTATGCTGGAATCTGTCCTGAGTCCCCTTGAGATAGGGCAGAATACAAATGAAGTATTATTATAGTATAGTCTGAAGGTAATGTTATCCTATAATTTTAATAATTTTGTGATTGATCAGAAGGCAACGGTGTTTCTATATCAGCCAAATATGTGGACACTTTTGTGTCAGGCATGGCCAAACTTTGCCCCTCCCCCAGGTGTTTTGCACCAACTCCCACAATTCCTAATAGGCTGTTAGAAATTGTGGAAGTTGAAGTCCAAAACACCTGGAGGGCCAAAGTTTGCCCATGCTCGCTTTAAGTACAAGTGAATGACGGCAGCTCCTCTATCTAAAACAGGGGAAGGGAGATTAGAATTGAAGTTGGCTCTGGGAGGAGAGAGCCATAACTTTTGGACACCAGTATCTGCCAAGTGCTGAGTGCAGGCCTTTGTATGGGAACAAGACAAAACAAGATTCCTCTGGAAATCTGCTGCTAATGATGGTGTTCAGGATAGAGAGCATTCTTCTGTGTGGTAATTGAAGCATGAGATAGGACTGTCCTGCAAGCTCAGTTCTCCTTTGTGCTTCACACAGAACACAAGGCTTCTGCAAAGAACAGGCCCCTTTTGTCACAGGCTCCCAGCAGGAGATTTTGCTGAGAGCCTTTCCACACAGCCATATAATATCAAGGCAGATAATCCACAATATCTGCTTTGAACTAAGATATCTGAGTCCACACAGCCATATAATGCAGTTCAATGTGGATTATATACAGCTCTGTGTGTGGTGGGGGGGGGGGCGGGGGGGGCTGAATACAGTTCTTCTCGTGGCACTGTTCAAGAGAGAAAGAGATTGGAAAGGTGTTTTTGGGCCCCATCTAAATTCTTTGCACCAGCTAGGACAGTGTTTTGCGTTCTATCTAACGTGAAAGATTTGCCATTTTTCCTCTTCCAATGTGTCAAGATTGTAAATTGATGTCAAGTCAACTTTGACTCATGGTGGCACTATCAACGAAAACCCTCCAAGTCACCTTGTCATGAAAAGCTTCACTTCGTTCTTGCAAACTTAATTTAATTTATTGGCCTTTAAGGGGATCTTGCTTTTTTCCCCTACTGTTGAGAGGATTATGTGGTGGTCTGAATACCACCTGTGCACCCTTAACCCAGAAGGGACATTTATGTTAATAGGAGAGAATGATTAAACTGTTGCTTCTATGAGAGAGAGAGAAAAGAAGGTAAGTGACATAGAAATTACTTGAGACTTTTATTTAGGTAAGTGATAATAATGCCCCAGTCCTCTCCAGTGCAGTGGCCAACAGTGAGCAAGAGAGGTGAGAAGGAAACCATTGCTGTCTTCCCTTATTTGCATGCTTTGCCACTACATCAGAGTGGAAAAACTCAGACAAGGAGGGGGATGTTGCAAGTTTGGAACGCCCCTCCTATATTCTCCTTTGAAACACTGATGATACAGGGTGGAAGCAGATTGCTATCACTGTTTTATCAAATCCCCTTATAGCAGCAGCTGCTGCTATTTTAGCTCAGATGAAAGTGGCTCTGTTATTACTACTACCACTAAGAAGTATTTATTTGTTAAGTACAATTAAGAACATTATTAACACTGCTCCCTTTAATCCATCCCCCTCATGACAGTGCCTCTGGGAAGGTTTGAGGATGTATTTTCCACCATGATGAAATGCCGTTTAGTATTCATCTGTTCTGCTGGGAAATCAACATGAAACCTTTTGTTGTTTTGGCTGCAAATACATATGAATTGACAGTCTTCTGCAAGAACAATAGCGAGAGATAGAGAGAGGGGGGGGGGGGGGAGGAAAAGCCAGTTGTATTTCTTTTTCTTTTTTAGATTCCACTACGGTCAAGGTACATTTTTTTCCCTGAAATTAAGTCCAGTCGTGTCTGACTCTGGGAGTTGGTGCTCATCTCTATTTCTAAGCCAAACTGCTGGCGTTTTCCGTAGACACCTCCAAGGTCATGTGGCTGGCATGACTGCATGGAGCGCCGTTACCTTCCTGCTGGAGTGGTACCTATTGATAAACATATGTTGTTGTTTATTCGTTCAGTCATTTCCGACTCTTTGTGACCTCATGGATCAGCACACTCCAGAGCTCCCTGTTGGCCGTCACCACCCCCATCCCCAGCTCCTTCAAGATCAATCCAGTCACTTCAAGGATGCCATCCATCCATCTTGCCCTTGGTCGGCCCCTCTTCCTTTTTCCTTCCATTTCCCCCAGCATAATTGTCTTCTCTAAGCTTTCCTTTCTTCTCATGATAAACATATGCATGTTATCAAACTGCTAGGTTGGCACTACATAATGACTTTCAACTAATCCATGTGTTCAGGATGAGAGAATTGATGTTTATCTTTATTACAAAGTAAAGCAAAGTTGTTTTTGTAATTTAGTTTTATAAATATTTTTTACTTCTACTTTTACTTTTGTTGCTGGCAAACTAGAGAGCTTGCTTTCCTTTCAAGCTTCCCTTTCTTCCAGCCACATGTACATTGCCCCATCAGTTTTTACAGTCTGTCTAGTATCTTGTTCCTTATTTAGTATATTCTGCCATGTCTTCCCACCACAGTAAGCTCAAAATAATGACTGGAGTTGACCCATTTCATTGTCAAAGTAATTCTGAAAAATAGTCTAGCTCATATAAGGTTAACCTGTAAACTTCAAAGTTACACAGAATAAAAGTGGGCACATTTTAGGTTTGCAGACTCTACTTTGCTTTTTTACTATGACCAAGCCTAGATGAAAACATGTATGCTAAGAATTTAGGAACAAAACCCTCTAGCAACATTCTTTACAACAATCTGTAATCAGAACTAGAAAGAAATTAATAATAAATAGTATCTTTATTTATATCCTGTCCCATCTCCCAAGGAGGACTCAAAGTGGCTTACTTTACACATTCTGTCACACAATAAACAACTTCTGATGTACCCTTAAGCATTCATTATTGGCAACCTAAAGCAATGAGGAAAAACTTTTAGTTATGGCTTTTAAAAAAAGCACTCTGAGTGCCTTCAAGTTGTCTCTTGATGTATAGTACCCCAAAGGGGCTTTCTAAGGCAAAAAATACCAAGGTTATTTTGCCAGCCCCTTCCTCTGAAATACAGCTTACAGAACCTGGCATTCATTGGTCGTGGTGGTGCTGTTTAAACATATTTGCTTGCTAATGTTGGTACTGGGGCCTCCTATCCAGGACCAGACAGGATCTGTTGCTTTTTGGGATATTTAGGCCCCTCTTATACTGCATTGATTTTTTATTCAATTATTTTCCCAAATAAATTAGAATATCCACAATAAAATATCTACAATCAAAATATACAAACATTTTGAAAAATACTAGTTTAAAAGAATAACAATATGTCCCAATAAAAAGCTTTCCTGCTTGCATGTTTAAAAGCCCATTTCAATAACAACACATTCACCCCCCATAGAAAGGAAAGCAGGAAGGGGACTACCCTAGCCTTCTTCTGAAGAGCATTTCAGAGGGAGGGAGCAGCCATTGAGAAACCCTTACGGACCTACTGCAAGATATTCAGAGATCTTCTAGGTGATGAGTTACTACCTGTCCACCCTTTATCAGGAGAGGTAACTTGATTCCTCAATCCAATGAAAATTTTGCTTCATTACTATCTTTTACAACATGCAATCTTTTTAACAATAAAAGAACATTGCTTCCAGCAAACCTTATCATGAAGTGCAACTGTAGAATTAATGCCGGTGGACACCACTTAATGCCCATGGTGCAATGCTATGGAATCATGGGATTTGTAGCTTCGTGACACACCACCACTCTTTGACAGAGAAAGCTAAAGACCTTTTAAAACTGCAACTCCCATGATTCTATACCATTGAACCTTGGCAGTTAAAGTGATGTCAAACAGCATTAATTCTACAGGATAGGTGCAGCCTTGGGATTGTAGCTAGGCAATAATTCACATTAATTCACTAACTATCAAGTCACTTAGAGAAAGCCAAGGCCTGTAATACAATAGATGCAGCAATTGCTGCCAGATATGATTACTTATTCTTACTTCATTAGCTTCTCAGTCAAAATCTCTTTAGGGATATTTAAATGAAGCCCCCTTCAAATACCTATGGTAGTTATCATTACTCAATATGCACTTTCATCACATATTATATGCTGCAAGCTTGTAATGTTGTTTGTGTAATTATTTGAAGGCAGAGCCATATTTTCCCCAGGGTGTACACCACACCTGCTTGCAGCTTTCTAATTTTGTGATACTAACTAATAGCTTGAATTTTGGACACACAAATCCTAAAAACTTTCATGTTTCAAAACTCACACACTCATAAATCTTAAAATTCATTCTCTGAATTTATTTTTTTAGCCTGTTCTATGCTAACGAAAACAGATTGCTAGTTAGAAATATTAAACCAATATATAACACTTCTCAGTCGACAAGCGACCTGAAGGCATATACACATACTTTTCTTTTCCAGTAATTCCTGCTTAGATTCTGTTTCACTTGAACAAGATAAAATCTTAAATAGGGAAGAATCAACTTCGGGAGGATTTAGAAAAAGTAACTTCAGTGAAGGAGGAAAATAACCACTTGGTAGATACGTCAGCAGCATCTGTGCTATTTGTTGACAGACAAGCAGTTCTGTTCGCTTAAAAGGTCAAATCAGATTGTACTGAGTGATACCAGTTAACCAGTTATTGTTATACTTTTGAAACACTACAAAATCCAATTGATTATATATCATGTACATAAAATTCACGCATTTGGCCAATAATTTTCCTGTTGTCATTTCTACAAATTCAGCTTGAATACATGAAGACAGGTTTCATTAAGATTCCACCACGTGTTCAAAATTGATTTTGTTGGAGCCAGCCACATGTAATCCAGCATCAATAAGCTCAACTTTGAATATCAACATTTGCATCAGCTTTGCTTGGTTTGTGATCTGAAAAACAATGATGGGAGACTTTGCTAAAGATTCCAGAGATACAGAAGAGCAACGCATTGCTCTTTCTGTCATACAGGTCTTGAAAAACAACAATGCAAGTAATGGAAAATGTAATACTATTACAAATACCTGTAGTATTTTATGTAGATAAAATGTTCTAAATATTTTACTCAAGAACCTATTAAATAAAACACCTTTAATTACACCATTACACCAGTAATGGGGTAATTAATTAATTACACCAGTATCTACATCACTAATGTAATAGACAGTATTTATTTCCCATTGCAAAAAGCAAATAGAAAGCACCCTAGGAGTCTCGGCTTTCCATAAATACCATATCACAACATGATTGACTTTAGTAAGAGACTCATATTATTATCATCTTTCCCTTACACTGCTCTTTCTTTTAAGTGAAGACTAGGAAGTGAATGCAAAAGATTAACTAATGGAAATCAGATGTAGATATTATTCTGTGCCTGCAAAAGATAATAAATCTTCATGAAAGTGCTCATTGTGAAGTTGGACAAGCAAGTTAATATGAACTGGCTTTCATCTGGTGAAAATTCAAACAAAATTCAATCCCTGTGTTAAAAGTACTGGTGGTTTTAGATCTTAATTGTTTTGTTTTAATAAATCTGATATAAAGTTAATTGTATTGTTCTTCTGCAAGGGAAACTACTGTTCAGTCTAATCAGCAGAGGTGACAATAGTTCTTCAACCCATTCAGCATCACAAAAATCCTAAGGATTTATCATTATTGCCATTTTATAGATAGTAGATAGATCTTTCTCTTTGGCAACTGTGGGATTTTAATACTAGACTAACAGATCTATGCCCACTGTTACTTCGCATACTAAAAGTATATTTTTCAGATATTTAAACATGAAGTTTTACCCTTGGAAAACTCCAGGGTTGAAGCAATGTTTTATTTGAACTTCCCGATAAGAACCAGGGCTCTAGATGTAAAGACTAGACATGTGAAGAATAACAGTAACAAAATCCCATCAGTATACGAAATGAATCTAACATGCAGGTTATTAATTGCCTCTGTTCAGGATACCCTCCACTTCGATGTGTGGTAGCAGGGAAAGTTAACAGATTGGTTTCCTACAACTCTCTAGTCTTATAAAAAGCAAAGGAAACCATGTTCACTGTTTTGAAAAATCCTTGAGTCTGCGAAAAAGGCACAAAAAGGGAATCTTCTGCTTTGCGATTACAATCTAACCACATCTATCAAACTGGAATCTAACTTGGGCTTTCTTACAAGGAAGTGTTGCTACATCTGGGGAACTACAGCAAAATCGTGTTCTTTCTTCTTGACCTACAGAAGGGAACTATACAAAACCAAAATTTAATCATATGTTCCTATTCTACATCTCAGTTATAGTTCATTTTGTCCTGGCATAATAGCAATAAAACAGTATAAAGGATTATCTGAGTGTAAGAGGTAATGAGGATGCAGTTATTATCTAAAGGCACATAGAGATCAAGAAAAATGTTTCGGGCAAGGATGGTATGGCTAGCAGTAACTATGCTGGTCTGTAAAGGAACCCTTTCTGCTCTTTGCACAAATAAAGATTTAGTAAGATTTCTACATGAGGAAGCAAGAAATGAGGTTCCTAAAACACTGCACAATATTTCACTTCCCACTCATTTGAGCTTCATTTTTTACCTGAATCACCATCCAAGTATGGTAATTATACTGCTAGACAGTCTTGTGCTTACTAATGAGAGCTCAGTGGACTTACAGGCACCAAACACTTGAGTATCTATTACACTATGTAACACAATTTTTTTCCTGTGTAATGTCATTTCCTAATTGGTTCTATCATAAAAACATGGAAAAAGTTTATTAATTTTTTTAAAAAAAGTTTTCTCATGACATTCTGCAGCAGATTTTGCTATAGGTTTTTCAATGAGTTTCTCATATTTGTAGCCAATTCGGCATAGTTCGTGGCAGCCGGAAAAACAAAGTTTCTGGAGTAGAACAACAACTTTCAAAGTAAGTACCACACAATTAAGCAGAAAATAACTTTCAAACCAGGAACAGAAAAAAATTCAAATGGTGTTACATAGTGTAAGATAGGAATTACTATGGCAAGTATGGTCAATGGTGAGGAATTCTGAAACAGTAGATGATCTAAAGTTTCAAAACCACAGCTATGAAATGTTAAACTTTTGGCTGTATCAATAATTTCCTTTTTCCAGTAATATTTTAATTTTATTTTTTTGTAAGTATGGCCACTGGTGTCCCAGGCTTGGGGAAAGGGCAGGATGGGAATAAAGATCGATCTAGTAGATGGTCTTAAAAATAGGGGACCAATGTTTTTTTCTCTTCATCCCAGAACTCCTATGTGTCTTCCTAAACCTGTTTATCACCTAGCAGAACATGCTGATTATCGTATGGAGATGTGTTTCTTGTTGCTTTATTTAGAAATGCAGGAGGCTGAGTTTGTGACCTATTCAGCTACAGATTTGAAAGGTTGGCATGAAAACCACACAGCCTAGCACAATGCGAAAAGCAACTTGAGTGAGAGTTCCGCCCATCTCACAAGGCAGGATCATAACACATCCAACAGAATCTTCTATCCTCAGTCCCTCTTGTTCAGGTTTTAGTAACACGTGGTGCACACACATTATCTGTATCACACATCACCTCCATCTGATCTGGTGGTCTTAACCCCATCTCCCAACTTTCAGCAGAAAAGGGCTATTGTTCCAGATCAGAGTTGTATACCTGGGCATTTGAGTTCCCTCTCTAAAGCAAGGTGTCTAGCCTTCTTTTAGTGACAGTGCTCTTTAAAATCACCAAGAAGTGAACTTCTGTTCTTCCAAAAGCTATCCCCTCCTCTATTCTGCAGGGAAACTTTTTTCCAAATTCACTGAAATTGGCAATTAGTTGGTACCATTTGCTCTTGGCCAGAGGAAATTAGTTAGCTGAATTGATATGAAATAATGAATTACCATTGCCTACTTGCGGTCTTTGCTTATCAAACATGCAGAAAAAAATGAAGAAAAGCATCAGCTGATATAGTGGCTGTGAGGGAGCATTTGGGAGTCAGCAGTTACAGCTCTTTTCTAATCAGTCCCCCCAAAGGTATTTTTTGTGCCAGATCCCGAGGAAATATTTAAACTACAGCCTAAAATAACACAGAAGCTCTACAAAGGGCAAATGCCACAAGAAAACATTTTGAAGTAAGGGCCCTCTCACAATGAGAAAACCTTTATTCACCTGGTAACCAGTGCTACTGGAGAGTCAGACACCATTGCATGTGGACTACAGCACCATTTAATTACATTCTTCCAAGAACAAGTTGATAAAACACATAAAATACAAGTTGTTATAAGTTTTAACTGGCACACAAGGCAATTGCCCCATCACCCACCACACAGGATGTAGAAAAGGACACCACATATTTTTAGATATTTAAAAATAACCACACAGTTGTGGAAAGATACTTTATTTCACAATTTCCACAAATTGTTACAAACCATGCATTACACCTTCTTCCAACTCCTTTTACAAAGTCTAGAGCTTAAGAAAGTATCTGGTATCTCATTATTTCATTTTTCCTTCACTGTCATGGACACAAAAACACTGAGAGGCCTGTTGTCAATTACATAATTCTCATGTGAAAGAATTAGTCATCTGACTTGGAAGATCAATAGTCAAGTTTGGCAGCAACAAAAATATGTTGTTGAGCTAATTGGTCCCCATTCTGTAGTTCAGGGGAAACATCACATTGATTGGCATGACCCAATATTTTCTCAACACTCAAGTAGACATAGGTTTTTGGTAGTCATTTGATGCCAAGGGCCCCCTTTCCCTCATGATTGGTTAAGTAGCTATAAGCTACACACTACTGACATTTTTATGTTCTTCTGGTGTTTGTTGGGAAGGGTCCACAAATGTTTTAAGACTAAGCCCTCCTAAGAATAACCACTATACATATGTACATGCATTTTAGTGAATACTGACAGCTTTCAACTTAAAATAGTTCTTCAGAGTGAAATTTCTAGAAACAAAATAGTATTAGTGCAACACTGTGCAAGTTGCATCATCCTAAAACCTGTGCAAGATGCATCAACATTCTTCAAGATACATCACCTCCACGGAAATGAGGAATAACCCAAGGCACTCTTCTCATTCACTACAACACAGGACTTTGCAACAAGTGCCAAAGGAAAGATCTTTAATTTTCTGGTTCGGGAAATTATGAAGCACCTGCCTTTTGACATGCAGGCTCAATTATGCCTTTTTGTAGGTTCTTCAAAATAAAAACCTTATTTTTCTGACAGGAACAGCTAAGGCGATGAAAACGAAGAGAAGAAAACAGTGGGGGTAAATGGCTAAAGCCTACATTCATTACATATGCAGCTTCATGGCAACAAAATTTGAATGTTTATTATTGTCCTAATAAGCTAAATAATATATTTTTTTAAAAAAAATAAGCATGTAATGATATGTATTGGATAAGTTGGAAAGCAGGAAACATTACATTCCTCCTCCTCGCCCCAACAAAATTTTAGGATCTTCTGACTATGACAGTTTGAAAAAAGCAGCATAACAACAAGAAAAAGGAAGCACATGAAATGAATGTGGAGTTTCATATGACTCTTTAATTATATATTCCTGGCAACATCTCCATCTTTTCCAAATCTGCATACTTTCTCATCAACACAGATGAAAAAGAAATTCATATTTGAAGGAGGCCTAAGACGGGAGAGACATGGATTCAAAAGTACTGGAGATCGGGGGCAGGAATAGCTGTAACTGTTGATTTTTAAAAAAGAAAAAGAAAATCTGGTGTTTTTCCTGGATATAAATTGCCAGACACCCACACACAACCTTCCAAGTCTTTGGCGCGAAATCTGGTGAGGCTTAAATAACTGCAACACTGTTCCATTGCTGTATAACAAATACCATCTCCTAGTAGATAAACCGATTTGAACACAAATGGTGAGGACATTCTACATGACTGGGGTAAAACAAAGCTCCTCTCTAGACCTATACCAAAGATTTACCTTATGAACACAATCAAAACCTTCAAAAGAAAAGAAACAGGAAAGGGTGCTTGTGATTTGACTCCCCACACCTGCAAATTATCTCATTATGCATGTTAGTTTTTAATGGCAAGGGAGGATATGAAAACATCTGCAGAATTAAGTATATGTTGCCAAATAGGTTCTTGTCATGCTCGCTAGACAGTCTCATCACTTATAGCACACTGTGGAAACAGAAACAAATTTATTCCTGAGAAATTGCACATTCAGTCAATGCTTTTCTTGCTTTTTAAAACAGGAAATAAAGTGAAGTGGCCACTTCTCAAGAACTGCATCACCATCTTCACGAGAGGAAAAACTATAAATAGTAGGATTACATAATTTTCATGACAGAAAGAGTAGGAAGCAATTGCTCCATGAAAGTAGTAGGGGCAAACAGATTTTAGCATAACATTTTTTTTAAAAAAAAATGCCTCCCCCCTGGAATTTTATTTATCTACTTATAGATAGGAATTTCACAGACCTAACCTTCAGAAGGCACACAATAGCACCCATCAGTCCTGTTTACAAATATACTGAAGATCAAGGCCTAATGTTCTCACACCTTTTCTCAGATTCACTGCCCAATGTATTTTCAATTAAGAATTAGCGTGCTCATACATAACCTATTCAAGAAAACAGCACCTTAGCTTCAGATTTCTTTGCTCTGTGTCACAATAGAGGTTAGTGGAATCACTCTCGGGTTTTATTTTCTTAGGCAGTTGCTCATGGAGAACAGACCCAACTGTAACGAAGAGGAAGTTATTCTCCCATTACTTTATCTACAACAGGGACCTACCACCACTTTTAAAAATATGGGTTGAAATGAGAACCATAAAAGTTACATGTGTGTAAGTTTAATGAAGAATATCAGGATGGGAAAAGAATGTACCTTGGATAATAAGCTTTTTAAGTTTCCCAAATATGGGATTAAGTCAAATTCATAGTGGTGAAAACCAATGCAATGTGCAAACTCTTTCTAGAAATCTGTCTCAAAAATGTTATAAATACAATCAAAGCACAGAGCTCAAACAAATACATTCCATCCTATAAATATTTCTATTTAAATATTTGTTTTAGGCTACCATGCAGATCTGTTTGTGAAGGGGACAAAAGGTAACACACACAAACAGAATACAGAAATGGGACAAACCCCTGGAAAATCGTATCACTCAGGTCTTTTTGTGAAAACTGTTAGTGATTTACTGGCCAATTCCACACTTTCTAAGGTGAGAATTACAGCATTTTTTCTGAAGTAACTTATAGAATATAAGAGTAAGGAGGTGCACCATATTATCACAGGCAGCTGGGACACCAGAAACTAGCAAGGACCATGACAGACCATGCAACTATTCCATGTCACCCATTTCCCATCAGAGAGTAGCTATGAGGGTAGTGCAGCTGAACCAATAGCACCAAGAAACGTAATCCCATTCCCCAGTATAATAAAAAAGGAAAACATGTGAACTTGTCAAAATAATGGAGCAAGGTGTGCATATTTCATTTAGGAGGTATCAGAGAACTTGTCATGGATGGCAGTTCTAATAATATTCTCATACATAAGGCAGCGATTATGTTTGAAGCAGTACTTCGGGTTCTGAAAGGGAACAGTACAGGGTGTATCCCAATTCATCCACTTCTTCAGGTGTAAGCTCTGAAAACATGTTCACCCTGGGGTTCAAAGCACTGGGAAGAACACCCGCTTCCAAATAACCAATCAGTTCTTTCAGTGCCTGAAGGAAACGGTCAGCTAGTACATCTTGTGACCAGTTTGTCTCCTCTGAGGTCTGGTGCAGTATGACATTGGTAAGCTGACTGGCAGTAAGATGACTTAAAGAAGGGTTCAGCTTGCATATGGCCTTGAGGATCTTGAGGCACAAAGAACGGCAGCCAGAGTCAGCCTGGTCTAAAGCTCGCAAGCGAGCAGTCTCTGCTGAACGAAGACTAAGCCGCCACAGGTTATCATACTGAGCCAGTCGGTGTGGCTTGGCCACCAAGATAGTGTCACCTATTGTCACAGATGGTAAGAAGTCTATCAGGAGGCGATGGTCTCTTTCATATTGGACCTCCAGTGTTAGAGATTCCAAAGGTGCTGCTGGATGGATCACGTAGTCTAGAAGGGTCCCAATAGCTGGCCAGTTGATGGAGCCTGCCACTATTTTCTCAAAGGTTTCAGACACAGCCCTGGGTGAGAGGTAACCCCCCACCACACAGCGGTCCCAATAACTACTACCACGAGGGAAGTATTCTGGGTTTTCCCGACGTACCAAACAGAAACCAGGGATGTTCATGATGGTTTCTTCACCTGGAATGCATGACCACAAGTTCTGTTCCAAGACCAAGGGAACTATGAGCTGGATATGATCAGCTGTCACAACCTGCCATATGAAGGAAAGGAAGGAGTTAAACATCCAAACCTCTGAAGGTCACACAAATCCTCTGGCTAGAGGGAAGACTAGAAACAAAGAATCAGCTGGAATTTTCATGTATGATCAGTACTCCATGATGTAGAACATGCTCACATGACACATGCTCACAATGAGAACGTGTTGACAGGTGAAGCCTCACCCCACTAAGTATGCAAAAAAGACAAACTTTTTTGTCTAGTATTTTATAATGATTGGGAATAAGCCTGCCTGGTACCTTTCATTCTGAAATATTGCATGTTTAGCCATTAATTCAGACCTACACATGTCACAGCCTACATTATGCACAATAAGCGTAATGTGTCAGCTAAAGTCTGAGAAGAATTCTATGAATTCTACAAATGTATACAACACACAATGGAACAGTTTTATTTCAAAAATGCACGTATTACAATGAATGAACTCTAGTAACTAACGACATTTACTGGAATGAGATGAAAGTTGCCTGTGTAAAGTCAAGACTGCGGCTTCATCAAAATCTATGCTGCTGATATTAACTATCTTCCAGGCAGTCCACCAAAGTCACTATTTTCAGTATTCGTTTTTTTTTTAAAAAAACATCTTGAACATTTGTAAACAGTGCTTTAGTCATCTGTCACACAGGGTTTTTCTAACCTTGCACTTGCCTTTGTTACTTTTTCTGCAAACACAAAGAGTTAAAGGTTACTCAAAACAGATGTTCTGCGTCTGTGTTTTCTAGATTTTTACATTTGATGGTCGCAGAATTCTGCATCCATAAGCACTTCCATGGACAAGTTTATACACTAAAATATAATGGCATTCTCACTGGGGCCAGAAAGATATCTCAACATTTAGGCATTCAATGGTAAATTTATTTTAGCTGCTTGAATGAGGACTAACTGGATAGAGTAGCTTTGCATACTTTCAGACACAGGGTTTTCCTGTTGTACCAGAATGAACTTGCAATCTTCAGCACGGAAAATTGAGATCAATCATTGAGCTACACAATCTTTCCTCCAATTTTGCCTAAAGAGAATCTAAATTAATTCAAGAAAGAATTTGGTGAAAGTTCATGCTCATTTTTCTCTGGAAACCATCATCACCATTAAAAACCATGCTAGTATTTGAAAATGATCTCAAATATAACTGTCAATCAAGCCAAAATACAATTTATATGAGTTGTGACATGATGGTAACTCAAGAGTAATGTACCCATTTTGAACTGTTCTGTTAAGAGCAATCAATTTGTCATATTTACATGCTGGAAAGCACCCATTTTAATTCTATAACAAAAAGAGAAGAACAGACTAAGTAGGAGATTAGACTTTGGAACAACACTGAGAGAAGACACAGTCAAGTAAACTATGGAATTTGATCAGAAAGAGAAAGCATAACAAAAAAAGGCAGGCAGACAAAAAGGTAGATTTTACTCAGAGAAAATAACTTTGTTTCCCATGCAACAGAAACATATGGTTCAAAATCAGGAATAATCATTTTAAGCAGAACAACACAGGTACTAGACAAGTTAAGTGTCTCCACTGTTTTTACATCTTACCTGCAAATCATCACAAAGACTACCACTCAGATACATTTCACGCAGAGGCATGTCTGGGAGCTTGGCACGAAGGAATCCACGCAGTTCAGCACAGATATCCACAGCAGCCTGCTTGGCCTTGGCCTGCTCTTCTGCTGGAATGGCCACTTTTCTCCGATAATAGGCAAACAACTTCTCTTGCAAGGACATTCTCAGGCGGGACTTCTTCAGCTCCACCTGGCTTTTCTTAGCAGGTGACTTATGTCTCATTGATTTCACAGAGTCTGCCAAGAAAAAGAAAATTTGGTCTAGCCATGTGGCAGGCCTGATCAGGCACCAAGTGAGATCACCATTAGGGGAAAAATTACAACTTAGAAAAAGATGCTCTTTCTTTACTAGAATATTTTCTGAAAGGGCAACAGAAATGCATTTGCCAGGAATTATTGGATAAATACTATTTTTCCCTCAGGCCACTTTACTGTACTATGTGATCATTAAAATCTCCTCCCTACTTAAAAGCCTATCGTCAACAAACTGCTTTTAGTCATCAAAACCAACAAGTTGATGGATTATGGAGATGACTTGTATACGCAAACACATAAACTACCTGTTTCAAAAGCTGAAGGATCAGTGGGAAGAGTCTGAAGAGAACGACTAATATTAGTCTTCATATCTTGGTTTAGTAACCGCGATGATGATCCAAGCCAACTTGGTTCCTCCCAGCTTCTCTTTCCTGATTGGCTCAAACGGGTGGGGCTGGCAGGAGCACTGATTGCTCGGTCATACATCTAAAGTGGAAGAAGCAGGAAGATGAATGTGAAATCCATACGAAAACCTCCATCTTGTCATTACATCTTTTACAGCAGCCATGCATTTTGGAATTCTTTCATTCATTGTGTTCACTCTTACCCGTTTGACGGCCAAGGTGGCAATCCCCAGCATGGCAGCACCGCCGACACCCAGCACGAGTCGGGCATTGGACAACACAAAATCAATGGCAGTACCAATGCCATTATCATCCTTCTTTCCTTTGCGCTCTCCAGCGCCTGCCATTGCTCTTTCATGGAGAGATAAGACCATTTGTTGTTAATATTTTTCATTTTGTCAGTTTGCCACTCAATACTTCATGATTTTAGCCTGAACCTTGCTCTTATCACATAAACAATCAACTAAGATGTTGATTCATATTACTAATGATCTGTACTGCTACATACATGCAATTTGTTTCATAAGGATCAAATAGACAGAACATATCGTAAAGAAAAGAAATAACTTTCTGGCCTTGCATCACACATTTAAGTGCAAATATTAAGACACAAATAGTGTTCAATTCAGCAAGTACTGCAGAATGTCATGCCACAGCCCACTTCAAAAAGGGTCATAATATGCAGCTGTTAATAAAATGCTGCCGTATATAAAAAGACATGTTAAATTCATAAAATAGTGGTTTATTTGGAAGATTTGCATGACATGTTTTATAATCCTTATGAAATTTGTCTGGAAAAACTGACATACACTTAGGCAGAAGTTTCCCCAGACAATTCACTGAATGTGAGGGCTGAATGATGGTCTGAATATAACTTTTAATATCCATGTCTTTCATGTTGTACTACCCCCTTTCTTCTAAATTTAACTAACATTCCCAAGACAAATAAGACTAACATCTATTTGCTCTCTAAAAAGTCAAAGGCAAAAAAACCTGACATTTTTAGCGGCACAAATACGTCAATAGACTGATTTTCCAGGGTGTCATAAGAACAGCATTAAAAAAACCTACCTGATGCTTAATGCATCTGTGAAGAAGGAAGAATACTCCCAAAGATCTACATATGATGTTTTCAGGCTTCTGTTTTCAGGTTTGTAACAATCTGACAAAATTAACCATCTATGTCAGATGGCCAAAAAATTGAGGATAAGAAGACAGAAAAGTGAAAGGGAAAGACAAAATGTCTCTAAATCAATCCCCCAAGTTTGCTTTGCAAGAAAGCCTGGCCCTTCTCCAGTTGTCTTTCCTTCTCTTCAAGATGCTCAAGGTTCTGGTTCTTGCGGAACTCTTGCCGGATGGAGTTGAAATAGAACTGACGGTCGGTGTAGCGCAGGCCCCGCCCCTGACGCAGCAGAGCGCGATAAAGGGCCAGCACTGCCTCACGACTCCACACTGCCATGGAGGAGGGATACCAGGATGGTGATCTGAGGGCACACAGAAAAATCAAATAATGACTATATTTGCATACCATAGACACTCAATCAGGAAGCCGCCAGTGGCGCAGTGGGTTAAACCACTGAGCTGCTAAACCTGCTGACCGAAACATCGGTGGTTCGAATCGGGGGGAGCGAGGTAAACTCCCGCTCTTAAGCCCAGCTTCTGCCAACCTAACAGTTTGAAAACATGCAAATATGAGTAGATCGAAGGTAATGGCGCTTCATGCAGTCATGCTGGCCACGTGACCTTGGAGGCATCTACGGACAACGCTGGCTCTTCAGCTTAGAAATGAAGATGAGCACCACTCCTCAGAGTTGGCATGACTAGACTTAATGTCAGGGGAACATTTACCTTTTAGACACTCAATCAACTGGCACCTATGAGGATTGGTAGATGCTAGACAAATGTAGTTTCTGGATACTTAAGAATGATTATTAAAAACAGGCCTAATATTATATATCATCCAATACCACACCATTATCTCTGCATTTATTTGATGTTAACATTGAAATACAGGAATTTAAAGCAAATAAAGACAAAGCTAACTTAATTTTTTACGATATTATAAAAACAGCTTTGTGGACACAGTATCATTTATTCATTATTTATTTATTTGCTATATTTGTATACAGCCCCTCTCAGCCTGCAGGCAGTTTACAGTCACGTCAACCATCAAAATACAATAAAAACAATTAAGAAAATATAAAATCGTGATAAAATCAATAAAAACATAAGTCATTAGAATCTCCATATTAAAACGCTGTCCAATCACATTCGTCCAGTCAGTCCATTTTCCTATGTGTTACGCTGTATTTCCAAACACTTCCTCGAAAAGCCAGGTCTTAACTTTCTTCTGAAATGTTAAAAGGGAGGGGGCCAATCTAATGTCCCCAGGCATTTCATATCTGCAGGGCCACAACTGAGAAGGCCCTGTCTCTCGTCCCCGCCAACCATGCTTGTTGGGCCTCCCCAGACAATCTTAAAGTCCTAGAGTGTCCATAGGGGAAAATGCATACGGACAGGTAAGTTGGGCCAGAATCATTTGGGGCTTTATAGGCTAAAGCCAACACTCTGAATTGTGCCCAGTAGCAAACTGGCAGCAAGTGAAGCTTTTTGCCAGTTGCTTGAGAGTTCTGGTTGCTTGAGTTCCAGTTTACAGAGCCTACTGTATATATTCTTAACCAGATTATGCTTTACCACTAACAAGAGAATTAGTTGAAGAATGAGGTGAAGTTAGCAAATTATTGGAAGTCACCAGACAGTATCATGACATGCTTTGTGTAATGAATGAACCACATACATGTGTATCCGGTGTACAGTACGCCTGTATATTTATGTTGATACTGTAGGGTCATGCAAATATGCTAGCAGTTGAGAGTATGAAAACCTTGGAGAAAGAGGTCTTCTCAACTAGAGAAGAGCTATTTTGTAAAATTAATTTGGAAAGCTATTCAACTGTCTCTGAGTGTTGTGAAATGCTCCTTCCTTGGAGGTTTTTAGACTGACCCTGGATGGTCATCTTTTGGGGGTGCTTTGATTGTGCTTTTCCTGCATGGCAGGAGGTTGGACTAGTTGGCCCATCTGGTCTCTTCCAACTCTGTTATTCTATCATTCTAAGGGTTTTTTGCCTTTCTGCAAAACAAATGTGTTTGGAGCTCAAAACTGGGAGGTTAATGCTGTGTGCTTCTTCTCTACTAAGGGCCCTTCCACACAGCCCTGTATCCCAGAATATCAAGGCAGAAAATCCCACAATATCTGCTTTGAACAGGGGCCCCTTCCACACAACTGAATAAAATCCAGCATTACCTACTTTGAACTGGTATATATGGCAGCGTGGCTCTAGGGCCCTTCTAGACAGACCCTATATCCCAATATCTGATCCCAGGTTTTCTGCTTTAAACTGGATCATATCAGTTGGAACTGCCAGATTACATGGAATAAACAGAAAATCTGAGGTAAGATCCTGGGTCATTGGCCTGACTGGAAGGGCCCTCAGATAACCCAGTTCAAAGCAGATATTATGGGATTTTCTGCCTTGATATTGTGGGAAGGGCTCTGGGTTATCCAAGTCCCAACTGTGAAATATTCCAGTTCAAAGAAGGCAATGTGGGATTTCTTTCAGCTGTGTGCAAGGGGTTTAAGGGCCCTTCCACACAGCCCGATATCCCAGAATATCAAGGTGGAAAATCCCACAATATCTGCTTTGAACAGTGTTATCTGAGTCCACACTGCCACATATTCCAGCTCAAAGCAGATAATGTGGCATTTTATTCAGCTGCATGGAAGGGACATAAATTGCTTTTTGTGTGTGTGTGTGGTCAAATTGGTATTCTGATACAGTGGTCCAGGCCGAAATGGTCTTCCGTGCCATCCAAGGGTGTATTAACACTGGAGAATGAATGCAACTTGGGACCATTTTAACTGCCAGGGCTCAGTGCTATGGATTCCTGGGATGTGTAGTTTAGTGGGGCACCTGCACACTTTGACAGAGAAGGCTTAAAGACCTTCTGAAATTACAACAGCACGATTTTCCATAGCATTGAGTCAAATGCATGGCAGTCAAAGTGGTATTGAAGTGTACGAATTCTACAGTGTAGATCAGGCCTGGGGCAACTTGGGCCCTCCAGGTGTTTCCGACTCCAACTCCCACCATTCCTAACAGCCTCAGGCCCCTTCCTTTCCCCTCTCAGCTGCTTATGAGGCCTGAGGCTGTTGGACTTCAAGTCCCACCATTCCTAACAGCCTCAGGCCCCTTCCTTTCCCACCTCAGCTGCTCAAGAGGCCTGAGGCTGTTGGGACTTCAACTCCCACCATTCCTAACAGCCTCAGGCCCCTTTCTTTCCCCTCTCAGCTGCTTATGAGGCCTAAGGCTGTTGGACTCCAACTCCCATCATTCCTAACAGCCTCAGGCCCCTTCCTTTCCCCTCTCAGCGGCTTATGAGGCCTGAGGCTGTTGGACTCAAACTCCCACCATTCCTAACAGTCTCATGCCCCTTCCTTTCCCCTCTCAGCTGCTTATGAGGCCTGAGGCTGTTGGACTTCAACTCCGACCATTCCTAACAGCCTCGGGCCTCTTCCTTTCCTCTCTCAGCTGCTTATGAGGCCTGAGGCTGTTGGACTTCAACTACCATTCTTAATTGCCCCAAGCCCCTTCCTTTCCCCTCTCAGCTGCTTATGAGGCCTAAGGCTGTTGGATTCCAACTCCCATCATTCCTAACAGCCTCAGGTCCCTTCCTTTCCCTTCTCAGCTGCTTATGAGGCCTAAGGCTGTTGGACTCCAACTCCCACCATTCCTAACAGCCTCAGGCTCCTTCCTTTCCCATCTCAGCTGCTCAAGAGGCCTGAGGCTGTTGGACTTCAACTCCCACCATTCCTAACAGCCTCAGGCCCCTTCCTTTCCCCTCCCAGCTGCTTATGAGGCCTAAGGCTGTTAGGAATTGTGGGAGTTGAAGTCCAACACATCTGGAAGGACGAAGTTTTAACATGCCCGGTGTATAAACTACTTAATTTTAATCCCTCACAACCCAAGGGAACAATAAAATAAAATAAAACCAACTCAATTTGTCCAAGGCTCCAAAAAGACTGAGTCCAGGCCTTGGGTGGCAACGAAATTGCCGGAGGACGGTTCATTTTTCCGCCTCTCTCTCCCCCTCTCCTTACTCTGAAAAGGAAAACAATGGTGTGTGGGGCTATGTGAGACGGGGGGCAGAGACGGTGAGGGATACCATCCCTCCCAGCTAGGCTTCCAGGGGAAGCAGGAAAAAGGCAGGACCTGCGGCCCGAGGGCCTCTCGCTGTCGGTACCTTCAGGAAGGAGAAAGACGGGGCCTCGCCGCCTTTCGAAGGCTCCAAGCCCGCCTCTTCCCACTCGCCGCACGGCGCCCGGGGGTCGCTCCGAAACATGGCCGCTCCCCTTCCGGAGCACGACCTTCCTCGCTATGGAAACGCAGCCAGAATTCCAAACGCGTCACTTCCTGTTCAAGGCTTTGCGGGAGGGGCGGGGGAGGGTCAACCAAGCCAGTGTGGAGTGCATTCCTACTACCACTTCCTCAAATATGGCTCAGTGTTGTGCAGTTTGACAAGGCCTTTTAGGCTTCTCTGCCAAAGAATGCTGGTGCCTCCACAGACTACAAAGCCCAGGATTGCATAGCATTGAGACATGGCAATTAAAGTGATGCCACCAAACTTGGACAGTGTAGATCAGGCATAGGTTCAAACTTGGGCCCTCCAGGTGTTTTGGACTCCAACTCCCATCATTCCTAACAGCCTCAGGCCCTTTCCTTTTCCCCCTCAGCCGCTTGAGGCTGTTAGGAATGATGGGAGTTGGAGTCCAAAACACCTGGAGGGCCCAAGTTTGCCCATACTTGGTGTAGACCTACTCGAGGATTGGTTTGTGGGTTTAGCACCAGTGAATTGCATAAGCTGAACGAGTGGATCTGTTAAATTAGGTTGTGAAGGTGGCACATTTGTATGTAATTCTTACAAGGTGCATCTATACCAGGGGTCCTCAAACTTTTTGAACAGAGGGCCAGGTCACAGTCCCTCAAACTGCTGGAGGGCCGGATTATAATTTGGGAAAAAAACATAAATGAATTCCTATGCACACTCACATATCATATTTGTAGTGCCAAACAACACTTAACAATATTATAATTAAAATGAAAAACAATTTTAACACATATAAACTTATTAGTATTTCAATGGGAAGTGTGGGCCTGTTTTTGGCTGATGAGATAGGATTTTTGTTCAATGTATTGTCGAAGGCTTTCATGGCCAGGATCACTGGGTTGTTGTAGGTTTTTCTAGCTGTATGGCCATGTTCTAGAAGCATTCTCTCCTGACGTTTTGCTTGCATCTGTGGTAAGCATCTTCAGAGGTTGTGAGGTTTGTCCCATCCTCTGAACCTTCCCCAACAATCTTAACCTCTGAAGTAGGTCACAACCTCACAATCTCTGAGGATGCTTGCCACAGATGCACGCAAAACGTCAGGAGAGAATGCTTCTAGAGCATGACCATAAAGCTCGAAAAACCTACAACAATCCAGATTGTTGTTATTGTGAGCTTTCAAGTTATTTCAGACTTAGGTTGACCCTGAGTGAGGGCCGAGGAAATGACCTTGGAGGGCCATATCCAGCCCTCGGGCCTTAGTTTGAGGACCCCTGATCTACACTGTCGAATTAATGCAATTCAACACCACTTTAGCAGCCATGGCTCAATGCGATGGAATCCTGGTAGTTTGGTGAGGCACCAGCACTCTTAGACAAATGCCTTGTGAAACTATTATTTATTGATTTATTTGCAGCATTTCTACCCCGCTCTTCTCACCCCTGCAGGGAGACTCAGAGCAGCTAACAATGGCAACGATTCGATGCCACAATAATTACTATTATAAAAGCAAAATAAAATCATACAATACAATACATTAAAACAACATTAGTTATCCAATCATAAAGGCATTTCCATCATAACAACTGTCTGGTCCCATTCGCTGTTCAGGTGCCGTTATATCCATGAGCCAAAACTCTGGTTCCACAACCACGTCTTCAGTTTTCTTCTGAAAGAAAGGAGGACGCTGATCTAATTTCGCTGGGGAGCAAATTCTACAGACAGGGGGGTCACCACCGAGAAGGCCCTGTCCCTCATCCCCACCAGCCGCGTTTGCGAAGCTGCTGGGACCAAAAGCAGGGCCTCCTCTGCAGATCTTAGACTACGAGGCGGAACGTAGAGGGAACTATAACAGCAAACAAACACAATTAGTATAGCCTTTCTAATTATTATGCATGAAATAATTGGTTTCAAATTTGCTATTGGACTACTTGAGGTCTTTTCTGAAAGAGAAAAAAGCCCATTCCTATCTAGTTTATTTTGTAGGAGCTTTAGAAAGCAATCTTGTCTATTTTCGGTTGCATATTACGTATTTTCACTGGTTTTGCCCCTAGATTTGGAGATCTGCAAGTGCTGCAAACTATTTCACAGTTCTAGAGAATCTCCATCATCTTCAGATAAGAGATCTGCGACCATAGAGACAGGAAAGCAGAGGCTAAAATGCTCCTGGGAGGACTTCTGACATACAAGAGGCAGCTTTTCGCCTCTTTCTTAGCAATGAAATAGTTGGTTTCCTTGAATTAAATCAATGGCGCCTCCTAGTGGTTAAAATATGGACTAGCACTCCCTTGCTAGGAGAACTGGCTGCCCGGTGATGAAAGGAAGGAAGGAGTAAGGGAAGAGAGAAAGAAGGAAGGGCGAAAGGGAGCAAGAGAAGGATGGAAGGAGAAAGAGGGAGAGAGGGAAGGGCAAAAGGGTGGAAGGGAGAGATGGAAGGAAGGAGGCGAAGGATAAAGGAAAGTGAAGGAAGGAAAGACGAAAGGGTGGAAGGGAGGGATGGAAGGAAGGATGGGAAGGGAAGGATAAAGAAAAGGGAGCAAGAGAAGGGTGGAAGAAAGAGAGAGAGAGGGAAGCAAGAAAGGACAAAAGAGTGGAAGGGAGGGAAGGAAGGGAAGGATAAAGGAAAGAGAAGGAAGGATAGACAAAAGGGAAGGAAGGAGAAGGAGAGAGGGAGGAAGGAGAAAAAAGGAGTTAGGGAAGGAAGGATGAAAGAGTGGAAGCGAAGGATGGAAGGAGAAAGAGGGAGGGACGGGAGAAAGGAAAGGAGTTAGGAAAGACAAAAGTGAGGGAAAGATGGAATAAAGGAAGGAAAGAAGGAAGGAAAGACAAAAACGAGGAAAGGAAGGAGGAAGAAAAGAGAAGGAAGAAAGAGATGGAAGGAAGGAAGGGAGAGAGTGAAGGAAGGTTGAAAGGGAAGGATGGAAAGAAAGAGGGAGGGAAGGATGGATGGAAGGAGAAAGGGAGAGAGGAAAGAAAGGAGGAAAGGGTGGAAGGGAAGGATGGAAGGAGAAAGAGGGAGGGGAGAGGGGGCAGGAGGAAGGAAAGACAATAGGGAGGGAAGGACAAAAGGGTGGAAGGGAAAGAGAAAGAGGGGGGGAAGGAGGAAGGAACAAGAGAAGGAAAGAAAGATAGGATGATGAGAGAGGGGCTTCAGAAAAGAGCCCATCCAGCTCCCCGGCCTGGGTTTGCCCATAGTTATAGCTTGGTGAGGTACCAGCACTCTTTGGCAGAAAAAGAGAAGGACCTTATAAAATTCTAACTCCCATGATTCCATAGCATTGAGCCATGTCAGTTAAGGTGGTCTCAAACAGTATTCTTTCTAAAGTGTAGTTGCAGCTGCAGTTGTGTGCCTTTTTATCATTTCTGTTGCAAACTACGCATCCCACATTCATCTGCGTTTCCTGTAATTTCCCTTGAAACAAAAATCTAGGGAAAGGTACTTTCATATTAGTTTGTTGCTTTGTACCAAGTTGTGTTGGCAGCAATAAGCTTGAACCTATCACAGGGTTTTCTTGGCAAGATTTGATCAGAAGAGGTTGCCATTGCTGTTCTGCTGAGGCTGATAAAGTGTTACTTGTGTAAGGTTATCCAGTGGTTTTATGACCAAGCAGGGATTGGAAGCCTGGTTTCCAGAGTCATTGTCCAACACTGAAACCGCAACACCAGGCATGGGCAAACTTTGGCCCTCCAGATGTTTTCGGATTCAACTCCCGCAATTGCTAACAGCCTCAGGCCCTTTCCTTTTCCACAAATAATGCACAAATATCTATTAGTATACAAATAAACAAAGTATGCATGTGTGTGCGTGTGTGCATACACACACACACACAATTGCCTCAAGAGAAATAACAACATGTTCTAATACCTCCCATTATTGCATAGAACCTACTAGAAAGAAAAACTAACAGCTTCATGCCCTTTCCTTTTCCACTTCAGCCACCTAAGCATTGCTACAAACTTAAAAGATGGTGGTTATTAAGCATAATCTAGAATTCAATACAAAGTGAAATCTATAATTTTTTTGCCACCTGCCTTTCACTTTTCCTCAGTGTACAGGAAAGGTTGTGGTCCAGTAAAGCAGGAGAAGAATTCTTTGGCCCTTCAGATATTGTTGGACTGCAGTTCCCATCAGCCCCAGTGAATATGGGGAATAAGATTTTGAAGTTGCTATCCAATGACACCTGAAGAGCCATGGAATTTCCCCTTCTGCTGTAAATAATTTGATGCTGCAGAATTTTAATATGCTTTGATTCTCACCTGTAAGAATGTGTTCGTTTTGTTTATGTCCTGCCTTTCTTTTAATGTGGGAGCCAAGGGAATTTGCAACATCAGATAAAAGTTTTGGAAACAATAAGCTGTCCTGATAAAATGCCACAAATTTAGAATAGAGAAAAGCATTTTTATAATGTATGTAAGAAATAAAATAGACAATAAAAAAAAGAAAAAATGCAAAAGAGTAAGCAGGTTTACAAAATGATATACAGTCAGCACTTGTTAAATATATGAAATATCGGAAATGGCTGTACAATTATTATACCTTAACATTTCTTATCCCTCTAACCCTTATCCCTCTAATGAATGTTTTACTTATTGTTTTAATTGTTATTATATTGCTCTATTATATGTAGTGGCATTGAATTGCTGCCAAATGTAAGCTTTCCTGAGTCCTCCTTCGAGGGTTGAGAAGGAACGGGATAGAAATACCGGAAATAAATAAATAAATAATAATCCCACACCCATGAACCCAACCCCCATGACCTCCGATATCCCTCAAAAGGGATCACATAACTAACCAGCAACTACCCATATGTCGTTTTTCACTTAATCCCATCTATGGCAATCTTCAAATCTACTTTTGTCTTCTTTTCCAGATACCCAAGTGCCAGCCTCCATTTGTTTGCGAATTCTTTGTTATTTCCTCCTCTGCTGCTATTCGTCAGCTTGGGCATTTGGATATAATCTACTAATTTATCTCTCCAATCATTAATAGTCAACTCTTTCCCCCCTTTCCATGTTTTAGCTATTATTAGTCTCGCAGCAACAAAGCAATATTGACAAATTTCTTCATCTCCTGCACTCATTCACTTTCTGAATAGTCCTAATAAGCACACTTCCAGGCTTTTCTTGACCTTTTTGTTTATCATATTGTTTGTTTCTTTCACCACTTTTTCCCAGAATTATTGAACTATATTACAGGTCCACCATATGTGGAAAAAAGATCCCTTCGCCTTCTTAAATCTCCAGCAAACCCCTTGACCTGTTTTCTCTATTTTAGCCAATAACTCTGGAGTTATGTAAGTGCTATAAAACATGTTAAACATATTTTCTCTAATTGAGCCAGCCACTGAAAATTTAAACCCCCTTTCCCCAAGATGCTCCCAATCTTCCAAATAAATATTTATACCTAAATTTTTGGACCATTTAATCACAACAGTTTTCATCTGGTTGTCTATTAAGTTGTATTCTAAAATATATAGTGCCTGGAGTCTAGGCCTTTGCTGCCCTTCTCAAAGATACATTCTAACTCTGATTTTTAGAGGCACATCCTACCTTTGCATCCTTCTCAAATCTGTTATGCAGTTGGAAGAAGTGGTACCAGTCTTTTATCCCTGATTCTTCTCTACCTTTAAGTCTCCTTTGTCCTTTCTCTTTGACCAAATATTCCTTGTTTGTTCCAGATTCAGTATGTGTAGCAGCCGGTCTCTGAACTGTTTCTAATGGGCGCAACTATAAGGGTTTCTTTTTGGCTCTATCCCCTTCTTGTATTTTTTCCACATTGCTAAAAGACTGGCTCTTATTATACGTCCTTTGAATTCTTTATTCACCCTGTCCTTTTCATCCCATAGATAGGCATGCCATCCATGTCTTAAATCACGGCCCTCTAACTTAAGCAACTTCCTATTATCCAGTTTAATCCAATCCTTTAGCTAACTAAAATTTGCAGCTTCATAGTGGTATCTGAGCTCTGGCAAAGCCAGGCCCCCTCTGTCTTTCCTATCAATAAGGTTCCTTTAAGCAATTCTGGCTTCTTCTTTTTTTTGCCTTTTCAAGTAAATTTGACCAGATCTCTTTTTCATTTTTCAAACACCATTACTCCCTTAATAATCAGTAAATTTTGAAACAGAAACAACATTTTGGGTAATACCATCATTTTGTCACTGCTATCCTCCCTAACCAGGTAAGTTGAAGTCTTTGCCAATTTTCAACCAGTTAATTTCAAAGGTATGTTTTTATATGCTAGTGGAAGAAAAGGGGTCCAGCCAAACTGGACAAAAATTGTTTTTAGGTGGGGAAGGGCAAGGTGAGTTAGTCTTAATGTTGTATTAGGTCCCATCCATACTATGATACAATGCAGTTTGAAATTGCATTATAATGTAGACTCAAATAATGTTTGAGTCTACATTATTTGTTTAACTGCATTGAACTGCATTATATAAGTCTATAGTTTTAAACTACATTATTATATATATAGGGTCTTTATGGTCAAGAGGAATATTACTAGTTTTACAACTTTTATAATGATACTTATATTGCTGAATAAACTAAGAAATATGTGGGTTAAAAAGAAA
Organism: Anolis sagrei; assembly: GCF_037176765.1. Classification (NCBI taxonomy): domain Eukaryota; kingdom Metazoa; phylum Chordata; class Lepidosauria; order Squamata; family Anolidae; genus Anolis; species Anolis sagrei. The sequence continues at coordinate 163,083,843 of NC_090025.1, forward strand.
AAAAAGAAATATCTGGAAGAGAATCCAACACCATTGCAGGGGTGGGTTTAGTTCTCTAAATCCTTTCCCAAAAGCTAAACCATTTGCACTGGAATGACTGCTCTGCTGCGATGGTGAACAGGAGATGCCAAAAAAGAAGCAGGAAAAACGTGCTTCAGATGGAGACGCCTCTGATGATCTATTGCAGACTATCATAAGAAGTGTTGACTAGCCTTTATATAGCACCTGGAAAATGTTCAAAGTGGTGCACGTACATTGTGTAAGTAAATAATCAGCAAGAAGTGTAAACCTGGACCCAGCTCTTTGCAAAATCTATATTGTAGGCACAGCCAAGTTTGGGGCATCTGTTAGCTCAGGTTTTGTATGGCTTGTGGCAAGTGTAGAATGGAGGAAAGCATCGCATTACTTCACATCCATATGGGTTACTTTCAGGTCTATGTAAGAGAGTTAGCCTTTATGTGTCTCTTTGGGCCTGTCTATACTAACTATTTAATGTAGTTTCAACCCCAGTATTGAAAAAGGTTTCATTGTGCAGATTATTACATAGGAAATCTTGGAACCAGTTTGAGGTCTGGATGACGATTATACAAACCACAGAGCACTGTTGCAGGTTAAATGCTTTCCTTCACACATTTCTGTGAGAGTTTGTCCACTGGCCATGGCAGTTTGAAACTACTTGGTTGCCATCCAACATACCCACAATGTAGTGTAAATATCCAAATGCAGACATATCAGCATCCCAGGACCTCCATGCAGAATAACATCCCGCATTAATGTCTAGGTACAATTGTGTAATTCACAAATGCTCTGCACACTGTGGCTGTGCATTTCACAACTGCACCCACAGAAGCAAATGTGCCCTTATAGATCAGTAATTTTCTCCAACTAGGATTATACTGGGGGAAAAAACACCCTTGCATCTGACAGCAACTGAGTCTGTAGGCTTTAAAATAGCGAAGGGATAATTTAACTTTTTTTTCACTTAAGATACTGAAGGAGATTTGCGTTCAATAGTGTTACTTATCAATAGATACTTAGTTGGAATGACAGGAATGCTAACATTCAGTGAATCGTGCTAAGTTTACCACCTGTATCAATGAGTTTCCTGCAGTATTTATTTATGTTTTATTGTAAACATGGTTTTATAGGTTATTGATACACACACACACACACACTGTATTGTTTTTAAAATGTGAGCTGCTTTGGGTCCCGTTTAGGGAGAAAAGCGGGAAACAAAGATTATCATCATCATCATCACCATCATCATCAAATCTTTCTGAAACGGATTTCTCATTTCAATTTGTCTTGAAACATATTATCGTGGGAGTTCTTTACTGTTCTCTGCCAAAGAGTACTGGTGCCTCACCAAACCACAAATCCCAGGATTCCACATATTTGATCAATTGCAGTTAAAGTGGTGTCAAACTACATTAATTCTATAGTATAGATGCAACGCTAGAAGGTTTCCATAGCAGAATGGAGATTCAAACCCTGGGTCTGCAGATTCCTAGTATCTGCAGAGGATAAGATCCCCGGATTTCATGTGGATAAGGGAAACTGAAGGTAATAGTGAACCCTACTGAAACTTAGAGCTTCTGACCCAAGTAGACCATAGAGTCACATGGGAACCCCTAGAAAATTCCTGGAGAGTATGTATTTGTTGGGCATAGATAAATGAAACTGCATATACCAGTCCCATGGATATGGGGATCATATTATCATATTACATAAAGCAGGAAAATTGCAGTTACAGCAGGGCAACACTGTCTTCTCCTTGGACTAATTGCATGCCACTCTCTTAATGGGAAACAGCTTAGAAAGCATTTCATCTTTAAACAAGCACAATCCATTAATGACCTCCTTTTGTAAAAGAAATGCCTTCCAATGGTCTCCCACCAAGAAAGGAGCAACTTCATGTGATAACTTGAAGGCAAAGATGCTGTTGTTCTGCTGTGATTGCAATTTGCCTTCCTCGTGGGATAAACTCCTAGTTATCAATTTTCTTAAAGTTCATGCTTAGGAAATCCATAGTAATGTGTTAATATTTTATATTAGAACCACTGAAATGTTACAAAAATGGCACATAGAAGATTTAACATTTTGAGCTGCCCAACTCTTCACCAGGAATTATGATGCAAAATTCATGAAATGGTACTTGGTGAAGAGTTCTGGAGAACATATATGCTCATGCTGCCTCAATGCCACTTTGTAATATTTTTAGAGTTCTCAATAAAGATGCTACCTAATAATTATTGTTTTCACTCATAGACTGCAGGAAGGCTTTATATTTTGTTGCTATAGTTGTACAACACTCAACATTTTCCCTCTTCTCTTTCATAGACAGGCTTACATCCTCACATCCTTTGAAAACAGGCCATCTTCAAAAGAATTCCAAAGACTGGAAACTTAAACGTTAAATATTTTTACATGATTTCCTAAATGTCTCTTATTACACAAAGCATCAACATTTTGCTCCTGGCATTTTTTCCCTAGACATTTACACAAACAAGACTGAGTTACCTCAATACCAAAGAGCTATGCTCAGCAACAAGATGGATTTTCCTGATTGCAGGTTCCTGTGAGTCATAGATCATTTTTAGAATGGTGTGTTTTTGTATCATTCCTTTTATTGGGGCTGAGCTGTGTGTCTGCTCCTTTGGCTGGCAGTAATGCTATTAAAGCTTTGGGTGTGATGACATGCTGGGACGGGTTATGTTTACATTTGGATTTACAGGCCAGTTTTATGGATGAGTGCCAACCAAGGGTTTTAAGTGAAGCCATCTTCTAACAGCTTTTTGCAGTTAAAGCAGTACTTGCTACTTTGGTTTGTGTGGCTGCATTCTCTTTTGGTATGCTGATTAGGAGACAAAATGTATTAACTCTGTTCTTTAACTTCTGTTGAGTGAGATTTTAATACGCTCATAACATTTGCCTGCTCCACTGGGAGCTTAAGGTTTCTACTGAAGATTGGTTTTGCTTTGTATGCCTCCACTGCTAAATGGCTGTTTGAAAGATGACCTGACAAAAGGCAAGGTGTCATGTTTACTACCTCCTGCTGATCTGTGTATAGGATTTGCAAATAAATAAATAATATTTCTTTCAGCTGATTGCTTTGCAACTACTTATTGTAGCTGCTCAGACTTGTCTGAAGAGGATAGATAGAGTACATCAATTGTTAAGGGAGCATGGCTTCTCCCATGTCTACAGAATGGGTGCTTCCGAAAAGACAGATCTTACTGCTCCCAAACAAAAGGTATTACGAAGTTTCACTCAGCCCTCAACATTCACTGGGGTTAGGGGAACAGGGCCCCAAATGAAAGTGAAAAACTACAAATCAAGAAAATGCTATTTTTAAAAACCTACTAGGGACTTCATCCCACAAGAGGGAGAAAGTGGGTAGTATTGTCTTCGAAGGTGGAGAATTTACTCACCCTATCACACAGGATTGCCTCCTTTCCTCAACCTTTTCAAGGATACCAGCACACTTTTTAAAATTTTGAAACACTATTTTCTATGAGATTTTTCACCTTCACTAAGGGAGATAGGCACACTTTAAAAAACATTTCTTTCAATGGGACCCAGAAGGAGCATTAGCAGACCTCTCACATGAACACCCACACTGAAAAGTGACAAAGTAATTAGAGAAATCCTTCACTTCCCATCCCAAGGAAAAATGCCAATTTTAAGCATTTCTATGCACAGGAGTGGAGTCAATTCCTGCCTGTCTTTGAAATCCTCCCTGCTTTTACACTCTGCAGAGATGGAATTTCACAAGTAACCACTGGAGTAGTCCTGCGTCATTTGATGAGCTCCATGGGAATCAGTCTTTGAAGTGTGTAGAATCTGGTAGAAACAGAGGACAACTTTCATATGATAAGATCCTAAGAATTTCTAGGTGTTCTAGCATCCCATTGGGAATGTCTAGGTTCTCCAGTGGGGATTTCCACAGAGATGTTCTCTCTAGAAATCTCTAGGTCCTCTGTCATTATTGCAGGAATTTGACCATAGGCTGCACAACCTGTGGCCCTCCAGGTGCCTGGGACTCCAACTCCCAGAAACCCTGGCCAGCTTGTCCAAGGAAGAAGAATTCTGGGAACTGGAGTCCAAAACATCTGGAGGGCCACAGGTTTTGCAGGCCTGTCATAGTCACTCTGGAGGATATAGAGATTCCTAGAGAGGATATTTTAAAATCAAATAAATCCACAAAGTCAAAACCCCAGATGTGGATAAATGATTGTACTAGATCTCAGTGTATCATTAAAATCCATTGTAATATTTTCTGCCTTAAGAAAGAAGCAAACTGTCAGTTCCATTCCTACAAATTATGTTCGATTACATGGACAGACTCCCAGCCATCTGAAACTACCCAGATACAAGTTTTATTTTCTGTAGTCATTCTATTACTTGTATTCTGATTGAGGTAAACCCAGTGGGTGTAGCATATCAGATGTTTTGTGTGTAACCCTCAGTTTGAATTGGTAAACTGTTTTGTTGTTTTAGATACCTTCAGTGGTTCAGATTGAACAGAAACTTTCAGAGAACGGTTTGGATTGTGTACCATCTCAAACCAGTACTTTCACCATCCTGCATAAATGAATCCTTACTAGCAATGCTGAACCTGAGCACCTCATCATTGCCAAAGGGAGAGCCACCTAAAATGATGCTGCTGCTTCTCCAGCCTGGTTCCATGTCATTCCTCCAGTTGATCCACTGGGTGGTTGCACTCCAAGTGGCCAGCTTCTGGTCAAAGGAAATTTAGTACCATATAATGCCAAATTTTAGCTTTGTTTGTGTTTTTTAAAAAATACATTATAACTGTATTCTTAATTCACTACTGACATGATAAATAAACTGGGTGGTAGAGAAGCAACAGTTGATCCTTAGACAGAGATCACAATGATGGGGAGATGGTGACAGCAGATACAGACCCATTGTGAAAACAGCAATCACAGTATGGGTTACCATGCTGTGAAGGAGAAGGAGGAATGGGTTCCCAGTTTTCACCTGTGAAATATTGAAGGGTGTGGAACAAGTTTTCTGAAACTGCGTTGCAATGACACCTTTGCTGGCTATATAAAATTAATAAACAATAAGCCAGGCAGCTGATTTTCTGCCTGTAGCAATGCATTTGGCACTCAAGCCATTCTCTGAAGATTCCTCTAATCACACAGCTGCAAAATGTGCCAGCGCAGTCATATACTGATCCCTGCCAACACAGATTATTATTGACTATGACAGAGATTAGCAATTCTGGCTTTCCAAATGTTGTTGGACTGTGGTTCCCTTCAACCTTCCCCACTAGGACCAAAAGAGAGCTGCCGTCAAGCAAGATCTGGAATGCCTGTTACCCACTCCTGGACCATACTACTGAAGAGGTTGGGTTTAAGAATTCTATAAATATGCTTTCACATGAAAATAAATTCTAAATCCAGATTAAAACATTTTTGTTAAAGAGGAAAGAAGAGATACAATTTCTATCCCTCTTAGCTTGCTTACTATATGTTAAATTCTGTTGCCAAATTGTCAGAAAATGTCAGTGTCAACTGGTAGAATTAAATGGAAGTCCAATTAACAATGACTGACTTATCTCACTGTTTCTAATAGAGCTATTCAGAGCATTATCAATTTTGGACCAAACTTTACCAGCTTTTCTTCTTACTATAGTTAACAGTATTAAGAATCCCTTCAACAAATAAACACTTAATTGTTCTAAGCAGGGTGGCAGAATCTTTTAGCTGCATATCCCCATAATTAAACTCTTAGTAGGATTCAGAATGGCAAAATTCAATTCCAGGTCAATTCTGTCTCCTCACTTCTATAGAAGGTCCTGTGTTGCCTCTAGTGTTCCAAACCCATAGCAAGTCCAGCAGATATTGTTCTTCCTTCTATCCTGTTCGTCTTTCCCTGAGGCTCTTGAAGTATCTTCATGCACTAGTTAGATCACCTTTCTTTTTCTTCACTTGATAGAGCTACTGTCCCATTCACACATGGCTAGGAGAGAGATGTGGAAGACCGGAGAACTGATAAAACTGGTTGTTGTAGGTTCACAACCTCTGAGGATGCCTGCCATAGATGCAGGTGAAACGTCAGGAGACAATGCTCCTAAAACATGGCCATATAGTCCCCCAAAAAACCTACAACAACCAGTTTTATTATTGTGTCTCCACTTAGTATAAAACATCTAGATTTTCTTAGGCAGTCCCTCATTGACCGAGTATGATGGCCTTCCAAGTGTTAACTTGGAAGACACCTGTGCATGAGTTTTTTTAATATGTGGAGGTTGGTACACAGATGAACAACACACAGTCTTCACAGAATGAGGGTTCTAAGAAGTGGCATGGTTAACATAATGATGGTGGCTTCTCAACCCATTGCAACCTTCTTCAGCTTTCATAGCTGTTGTTACATGTACCATGTTGTCTTCCAACTGATCTACCATTGAGGTCTTTGAATTATGCTTGGTCTATGTCACCTCCTGGGAATACATTACTTTGAGGGTTATGCCCACAGGTTCATTGGAACATGCAAGCCCCCTTACCATGACAAGATGACAATCCATCGAGGGGGAATCAAGGCTTGATTCAATCTAGAATCAACACTTATAGCCCAAGAACCACATTTTTCCTGATGAGTTGAGGTTTCATTTCCCAGAATGGAACGCTTAACAAAAAATTGTGGTTCAGTAAAATAAACAACTGGAAAATTGCTTTCACCAGTAGTCCAATCAAGAACTCTATTGCTGCTTTTTAAAGTTTTTAGTAGATGTTGTTGCTGCTAATCGAAGGGGACTGGTGGAACGCCCAAACATAATTTCATGGCCCAGGATTTTACTAAGAACATGGAAATCTCATAAATGTGAAGGTCTCTTCCTTATTGACACAATCTTTCCAGCTCTTTACATTCCTCTTTATAAAGTTATATTTAGTGCTGCAGATCATAATGTTCCCGGCAGTGTGTACAGCCCAAATTCAGCAAAGCCTTTTGGGTATGCGCTTAACTTCGTGCACTTGAGCGATCCCACTGCTGGGCTAAAAAATCCTTAAGCCTGCCAGTGCGTGGGCTTGTTTTTATTTTGCACTTTATTGACTGGCTTAGAGGTGAGTGTTAATACTGCTTTGCGTATCTTTACAAGACTCTCTTTTGGCTCGCAGAATTACAAAGTATTTTTAGGGGGGAAAGGTTGGGTTATTTTTAGGGTGTTTAGTTCCATACTCCGAATATATCCAGTCAATAGCTCATATGATATAAGCCTATTTATTTCAATTTTTGGCAGAATGAGTGTGATGGGATATAGTATTAAGGAGAGCTCTTAGTATCCAACCAGATGAAAACCAGACTCCCTCTGATTATTCAGAATACAGGAGGGAGGGAGTTCTCTCTCTCACTGGCTCTCCAATTTCTTTTTGTGTATCGTGTTGGAAATTTGTGCACATACTAATGGTACTTCCAGACTGATGGCTCTGCCTGCAGAAATGGGAACATTCTGATAAACATCTGAAATTGTTTTTCCCCCGAATGAAATCTGAATAAAAGTCTGAAGCTTTGGTAGAACTCATAGCCATCTAGATTCAGACTGTTTAGATATATTTTCATCCTTCTTGAATCATCCTGCTTGGCAAAACATTCTAATTATCTTGAAAAGTGGGACAGGTATTTGTGACTTTTGGGTTTGGACCTATAAAAGCATTATCCAGACATATAGCTAATCAATTTTTTTAAACTAAAGGAAACACTGAGAACACTTCCTGGTAGAATTTTGTGAGACCCAGAACAATGATGTGTCTGCGCCCTACACCACTGGAGCAATTATACTGTTTAGCTGGTATTGAACCAGCTGACATCAGCCAGGAAGTAGCAACCAATAGCGAAAGGAAAGGCAGTGACATCTCCGGGCCATCCCTTGTTCGGTTATCAGCCAGCATGCCAACGACTTAAATCAAGAAATAGTTTTCTAAGATCTACAAAGACACTTGCTGGAACACCTCAGCAAGCGAGAGTCCAAAAGTGGCAGGCTCAATCCCAGAATCTCAATCAATGGCTGATACCAAATGAGAGACCCCCTCCTGGACACACAGAATACTGGGTGCCTTGGAAGATGTTGAACAGACTGCATTCTTGCACCATAAGATGCAGAGCCAACCTCAAGAAATGGGGCTACAAAGTGGAGTCCATGACATGCGAGTGTGGAGAAGAGCAAACCACAGACCACCTACTACAATGCAGTCTGAGCCCCACCACATGCACAATGGAGGACCTTCTCATAACAACACCAGAGGCACTCCCAAGTGGCCAGCTACTGGTCAAAGGACATTTAATAGAATGCCAAGTTTTCAAACTTTGTGGGGTTTTTTCTCTTTTTTAAAATACAGTAACAACTCCTGATTTGGTTCACTCCTGATACTATGAATAAATAAAATTGACATTAGCTCCAAATGTCCATGTTAGTTGATACATTTCCCTTGGGCATACCTTTCCCCTTTGGTTTCCTTATGAGACTAATGGGAAGACCATCAGCTGAAGTGATTTTAGAGATGGAATATTTTTTCTACTTCTGAAATGTGGTGGAGCTAGTTAGGGTTTTGATAAATAGAGAGCCTTTTCCTCCCACACTTTTGGGAAGTCTTCTGTGTTTCATGAAGGACGGGGCTATTAATGACTTCTATTCATAATGAATATATAGGTCCTCTTGTACCAGAAGTGGTCATCTTCCTGTCACTTACTGGAGAATGTGAAAGGGAGGCTGTAGTTGGACTCACCTCTTGATGATGCACTGCCCATAACCAGCAACTGGTTGGTATGCTCCCACAGAAGTCGTGTTTCCCATAATTTCCCTTTCCTTAGAATGAATGTGAAATTTGAAAAATTACAGAGTCAACAAAGCCACATTTGCAGAATGATGTGGGTGGTTCAGAAACTATTACCCTCCATTCATAACCTTCCCATGTTCTTTACTGATCTTTTTCACCTTTAAAAAATATGTTATTTTTTTTCATGTCAGGAGCGACGAGAAATTGCAAGTTGCTTCTAATGTGAGAGAATTGGCTGTCTACAAGGATGTTGCCCAGAGGACGCTCGGATGTTTTGATGTTTTACCATCCTTGTGAGATGCTTCTCTCATGTCCCCATATGAGGAGCTGGAGCTGACATAAGGAGTTCACCCATGCTCTCCCTGACCTGTCAGTCTTCAGTCCTGCTGTCACAAGGGTTTAACCCACTGCACAACCAGGGGCTCCATTATGCAGGTGATTATAATAGCTAATGGAGCAACTACACAATGTTTTCTGATTGGCAGTACTCAATGCAATTCACCTGGAGATATCTACGGTATATATAGCTTGGAGGTGGATGGAGTCCTCCACCCCTCATGTATTCTGACCTGAAACTCTTTGTTGTTTCTTCTGAGAAGCCTCAAGCTAAATGAAAGGCATTGGTGACTTCAGTAGTAAGCCAGTTCAAGCTTTACCTGCTGTATCAGCTCCTGGAGTATTATCCTAAATAGGGTAGTAATAATCACTTTGGCTGTTTTCCAGCATAGAACGGAAACCTATGATTTCTTTAATTATTTTTCTAAATGCCGAGTGATACTGAAATCCCTAACACCTTTTTTGAGTAAAAATCTTGAGCTTATTTTATTTAATAAAGGAATAATTGCATAGCACAAAGTTTAAAATGCAATTAAGCTCCCAGCTTTTCAAAGCTTCACCGCAGAAAGAGGGCCATCAGTATCAAGGAGAATATTTAGACATGAAAGAAAGGAGTATCAAATCATTTCTCTTTATTTTATAGAGAGCCTTTATCTGCAGAGTGCAGACCTAAAGCAAAACAGCAAGCCTTATAATCCAAAGCAGAGCAACGAAAAAAGAAAGAGAGAAGAGAGCATTTGAACTAAACTGGGTATCGGTCTAAATATCTGAGTTCAGCTTGGGTTAAAAAGGTGGTAAAATTAAACTGACGTCAGTCCAACCTTCCCTGTACTCTGGTAGTTCTATAAATTTTTACCTGAATTATCAGGTATGTGAAATCAAGCCTAGAATAATGGTAGTATTATTGTTTTTACTTGTTGGGTTGTGTTACCTGCTATAAATGATCTTGTTAATAGGGGGATAAAACCCACGCTGCAAGTCATAGTTTCATCTTTTGGTTGCGTTCCTCATACTACAGCCTATGGGTGCATCTACATTGTAGAATTAATGCAGTTTGACACCACTGTAACTGCCTAGGCTCAATGCTATGGAATCATGGGAGTTGTAGTTTTACAAAGTCTTTAGCCTTCTCTGCCAAAGCGTGCTGGTGCCTTGGCAAACTACAAGGCCCAGGATTCCACAGTATTGAGCCGTGGCAGCCAAAGTGGTGACGTTTGTAGATGCATCTACACTGATGCACCTTTGAGCTGGAGAGGAAAAGGTGTAAATACCCTAAATATAAATACAAATATTGAGGAAAAGCTTGAACTTCACTTAGATAATAATAAGGAGATTCCATCTGAACATTAGGATGAACTTCCTGACTGTGAGAGCCATTCAGCAGTGGAACTCTCTGCCCCGGAGTGTGGTGCAGGCTCCTTCTTTGGAAGCTTTTAAACAGAGGCTGGATGGCCATCTGTCAGGGGTACTTTGAATGCAATTTTCCTGCTTCTTGGCAGGGGGTTGGACTGGATGGCCCATGAGGTCTCTTCCAACTCTATGATTCTATGATTCTATCCCACTGATAGGCTACATATTGATGGACAAGAGCTGCCTAGTTTGTGGGAAAGCATCATAAGCACCTTTCTTGGCAAAATTTGTTCCGAGGAGGTTTACCTTTGTCTTCCTCTAACAGCTCTTCCTCACAGCCATATAATCCAGAATATTAAGGCAGATCCTCCACAATATCTGCTTTGAACTGGATTATCTGAGTTCTCACTGCCATATAATCCAGTTCAGTGTGGATTTAATATAGTTGTGTAGAAGGGGTCTGAGGCTGAGTATGATTTGCCCAAGGTCACTCAGGCAGGTTCCAAACTGTGATATAATGCAGTTTTGGAATGCAGATTAACTGCATTGAACTGGATTATATGAATCTACACTGCCACAAAATCCAGATCAGTGCAGTTAATCTGCATTCTGGAAATGCATTATATGGGAGTGCAGATTGAGCCTCCTTTGGTATCCCTGACTGAGCAGGGCTTTGAACCCTGGTATCCAAAGTCAAAGTCCAACACTCAATCCACTACTCAATCCACTCAATCCACCCTATATTTTGTGGGGGAAAATAATATTTCTGTATCTTTCAGTAAACCTTTTAGCCAAAACTGACAATACGAAGACATGAAATGAAATAACCAGGTCACATAAGCAAAATATTTTGAACCTTCTAGAAACCACCTCAAAAATTACTCCAAATTTATTCTAATTTTATTGTTATTTCACCAGAGTTTTTTTTCTTATGATTTCCATTTTGGTAGCCATCTGTTTTTTTAACATGTTGGAGATAGTTGATTGGCAGGCTTACCTGTGCTTGCTTTTCTCTCTGCTTTGCTGTTTGTGAATGCTCAGGAAGGGAATTTGGGGACAGCTACTGTCCACATTGCTTTTTGAAAGTAGGCAAACACAGCTAGAGTGAGATGAATTAAGAGCAGAATCCCATTCTTTCCCATCTCAAGGTTTATTGCATTGTTTACCACAAACACACTGCAGCAACCTGACATTGAAAGTCTGTGTATCTCTGCTCCTCCTTCAGTGTCCTACCAAAGCTTGATGCTACTTTTTAAAAAGCATCCAACTAGACAGGAAAAGGGGGCCTGGCTGGCATAAAAAGGGTAAAAAGTAGCTTCTTTTCTCAGAGGTTTTGTTAAGTGGGCTATGGTTGAATAATTTTGCAAGTTTAGCATTCATTCTAGGGACATGGGGAGTAAATTCATACTAGCAAGAAGAAAAAGCTGGTTCACGAAGACACAAGGCAATTCATATCACATGTTACTATCAGTGAATTGAACATATGATTGTTCTTTTCAGTGCCAGAATTAGGGTTCTTGTAACTGGGGAGCCTGGGCCTAAGCTCAAATGAGAGGATCTTTCAATACAAAAGTGGATAAACAGAGAATGGTGTATGGCACTATCAAAAAAGCTAACATATAAAATGGGATTCGCCAGAAAAGAAATCCAGAATGTTAGAGGCCCCTAAGAAGGTTGAAGGGGCTCCTAACCAAGCTGGATCTACACTGTCAAACTAATGCAGTTTGATACCACTGATGACTCAATGCTGTAGACATAGGGGAGCTGTAATTTTGCATGGTCTGTAGCCTTCTCTACTAAATAATGCAGATGCTTTCCCAAACTACAACTCCCACAATTCCATAGCATTGAGCCAGGCAGTTAAAGTAATAATAAATAATATACTTCATTTATATTCCACTCTTATCTCCTTGAGGGGACTGGGCAAATTACTGAACACATATATGGCAAACATTCAATGCTGCTATACGATTAACAAAGGACACACAATGCATAAACAGAGGCAAAGGCTTTTCCCATTTTTTCCCATCTCTGGCATCTGGAGACTGTGCTCGACTCTGGCCAGGGGAGGTGCTGTTGCTCCATCCTCTATCTTGTGGAGCTTTTGTCATCCATAGACATCCTCCCGATCGAATTGCCAGCATGTCCTTATGGGTGCCATTTTTATTACCTCCCCACTTAAAGCGGTACCAATTTACTCCCAATCTGTTCAATCTGCTAAGTGAGCAGAAGCTGGGGCTGACGGCGGGTGCTTATCCCGACCCGAGCTTGAACTGCCAACCTTTCGATTGGCAAGATTTTCTGCACCTTGGTGGTTTAACTCACAATGCTAAGCCCAGCCCATAATATTTATTAGGACCAAGTTCATTCTGTGCGCTACCAAATATGTATCATGCAAATTTGTTCCAGACTGAGGGCATAGAGATGAAATTTGTTCCTACCAAAGCTGTGCAAGGAGGAAGAAGAGTACTTATGTGTTGTAAGTTTATGAACTAATTCTATGATGTTGCATAAGATTTCCATGACTTACCAACCTATGTACGAATTGAGTTACTTGTAACATTAACACTCATAACAGACTCATCAATGGAAATTTAGCATTAGTGACACTAAGCCATGTTTTGACTGTCATGCCATCGCTGCTCCTTTTTTAGGGTCTAGAGATGGATTCGTTGAACCATTGTCTATTGAACTGTTGTTCAATAGACAATTCTGCTTGAGCAGTAATGGCACGATCATTTTTGTTAAAAATGTAATACAACTGTCTGGTTGCTCCTGACACGATAAATAAATAAATAGACAATTCTGTGTGGAATAAACCATCGTGAAAAAATACAGCTCCAAATGGAAATAATATGAGTGATTAAAATGGTTGATGACATATTGTACTGTCCTATTATGAAAGCAACACAAACATTTCTTAACTGTGCATACAATCCTTCAGTCGAATGGGCATTGCTCTGCCAGGCAAAAGGGAATGGATATACAAATATACTCAGTTCCAAGCTGAAAGAGACAAGTGAGCCTTCCCCCCTCCCTTCTAATGAATGCCATTCCATTTGGGAGGAAATAAAGAATGTCACAAGTGCCAGTTCCCCTTTCACGGTTTGTAATTTGTTTTATTTCTTCCTTTAAACATCCCTTTAAGGGTGAAATGAAATCCAACCATTTACAGAGAAAATGATTTCAGTATGTACACTTTGATTTATCCTTACAAAAGTTATTTATAAATTAGATTTTAAAGGGCTTCTTCTACTTATTTGGCAAGTCCCACATACTCCTTAGCCAACAGGGGGGCACAAAAAGCGATTACGGTTTGCTAGTACAGTAGGAGAAAGCCCCTGTATCGTGTATAGCCTTTCCTTGAGAAACGGAGCTCCCATTTCTTGACTCTTCCCTGCAGAATATTGCTCAGTTGTTGCCGCAGGAATTGCACTGGACAGTGGTAGTACACCCTTGTGGATCATTTTTCAACATATCCCTTTTTTATGTAGATAGACCAGCCCTGGTATTTTCAGTGAAGGTGTAAAATAGCTTGCCCAACCTATTGCCTTTTGTAAGTGCTGAACTCCATTTCCATCATCCCCGCAAGTATTAGACAGGATAGGAAATGCAACATGATTTAGACGATGACTTCATCACATTAGAGAACGAATCCACTTTGAATCTGGTTTCTGCCTCCTGCAGAATTCTGGGGTTTGTAATTTAGTGAAGCTGTTAAGAGCTCTTCCCTAAACTACAAATCCCAGAATTCTGCAGGAGGCAGCAACTGGATCTAAAGTAATAGTTAATTCATCACATCCTCACTAAATTTTAACAGCCTCCTAAACTACAAACCCCAGAATTCTGCAGGAGCCACCCTGAGTCCCCCCCGGAGTGAAAAGGGCGAGGTAGAAGCAACCGAAATAAACTGGATTTTTAGTGGATTAATTCTCTAGTGTGATGAAACACATATGGAGGGCACCATGTTGATGGAGGCTGGCATATCATTATTTTTTCTGTTTTTTTTTTCATACTGTGCCTTCAAATTCCTCTCTCTGCTTCTGTCCACACACCACAATTCGCTACCTCTATACTTTCCCTTTTTAAAGTTCACCCCGAAGGTCACAAAAGCACTTTAGATGCTGACATAAATGCAGGTGTGTGGAGTCCTTCCCCCTCCTTTTCAAATTGCTTAGCTTAAGGTCTATATAGCATCGTGTTCCCTTGTAATCTAGAGAATAGCCACTACAGGTCTGATCTGCATTAGCAGATGTCAGAGAAGATAGATAAGTGAAACCGAATAACTCAGTGCACTAGGAACAGGCAATTGTTCGTTCCAGGCTGAGCTCTATGCAGTTGCAATTTTAAAAAATAATAGTAATAATCATGGTTTCCACTTAAATGACTCATAGCAAGCATTCTTCTGTGCCTGCTACAGAAAATAAGTTATGATTTCTTGTTAAGCAATTGAACACTTAGCTTTAAGGCAGATATTGGGGAAGACAATAGAGAGATGAAGGGGTGAAGGAATAAAAATGTCCCTAGGAGAGGAACTCTCAGTTCTGTACCAAATCCAGTCCTCGGCACAATACCAATTTTGTCTCATCAAACTGGATAAGGTGAGAAAAGTCCTCAAAATTGCAGACTTCCCATGGCCATAAGTGAGAATTAATCCAAATAGATTACTTTCAGAGAATTGTCAATGCCAGAAATTATATATCTTGCTAGCTTGCAATGTACAAGAGATGGAAGGTGAAAAAGTAGTCAAGAGAAAAAGTATGGTACTGTTCTCCAATGCCTAGTGTCTCCATCCTGGACTACTTCCCTCTGCAAGGAAGGGACCGTATGAGGAGATATAGGGGAAAAGAGAGTGTCTCCAGACACAAAACTATTAGACATTATAGTCGCCTTGGCTGTGGCTCCTCTCCCAAAGAAGGTGGGAATTCTCTCTTACTTCTCTATCTGAGAAAATGTCGCTTGTTTTAAAGTAGGGAAGAAGTACATTGCAACTGAAAAAAGATACAGACCAGGAACAATTCTGCAATTTTCACTGGCATCAGTTTCAAAAGAAGGGGCTAAATGGAATTGTAAAGGAGAGGCTTTTTTGAACAAATGGGAAGATAAGCTTTGGATGTTGGAAAGATCAGGATAACCAGTAGACATGAGTAGGTGGTTATGATGGATGCTGGATTCTGGGGTCGCAACCCAAAATTACTCTCCTACAAAACAAACTCTTGAGAGTTTCCAGTTACTAGATACAACTAATGTCCCTGGCTTTGACCTCACAATTAAACGCTCCTGGAGATTTGCTAAGAAAGAGTGGGGTGGGAGTGGGAAGCAAAGACAAAGCAAACCAGCCCTGTTGTTGCTACACAACCACAAGAGGTACTCCTCAACCCTCTTCAGCTTCTCATGGAATGTGAAAGAGAGGAGTACAAAGTTGGATTCAAGATCTTCAACTGGCAAGCCAGCACTAGAAAGAAATGCAATCTTTATGCGTATAGGACACTGTTGTAGACACAGCACCTTCAGTACATTTACAAGTCAGCAAACACAACACTATTCTGCGCAGTAGGGAAAGACCTCTGCTAAGTCATTTGGTCAACCTGCTATTGTTGCATTAAAGTGACAAGTGAGGTTTTAAAAGCTCCTTCCCCCTTCAAAAACCTATTGGTGTGTTCAAAACAAGCCTGCATCAATCGATTGTTTTCAACTAGAGCAGAGCCACTGAATCCATTGCTGAATTGTGAATCAACATATAGGTGAATCCCATTGATTCGATGTGTCTGCACTACTTAGGACTGACCATATGATTCAGGCCATCATTCGCTGCAGCTTCAATGAATATCGCACACAAATTGCATGCATGCATTTACATTGATTTCAAATGAAAGCCAAGAGCCCGCAGTGTAGCAGCAGGGGGATTTATCATGCAGTGTAGAAACAGGGGCAGATATCCATAACATTGCTTCAAGCAGCAGCAACTTCTGTTCTGTAGGCAGGCACTGATCCACACCAAATGTGGAGCCACTCTGCTCATCAGCACCAGCCCACAATGCATTCTTTCAATAGAGATGTGCAAGAGTATCAGCAGCTTTGTATGGCACACAGATACAACTGACTCACTATGAGGTGTCAGCCACGTGCGCTCTGATGTTTAGCTACTTGTGTAGGCCTCCTCAATGTTGGTGTGTCTGTGTGCCTTCCAGCTCTTAAATCATCAAAGGTCTCTACCCCTAAGGCTGATGAGATAATGTTTGCCTCTTCTACCTGTCACAAGATGATGTGACTCACTCATTCGCAGTACCTCCCTTTCAGGCTGAATACTGTGTTTATGATTAACACAGCAAGCCAGTTCCATTTGCTCCTAAGAGTGAGGGGCCGGATTAAGTGCCCTGAGAAGGGATGATATTTTCCCAAAGTCGTTTCTCTTTGTAACCACTACCTGCTATCCACCCACCCACCCCTCTGCCAAAAGTAGTTTGAAAAAAAAAAAAGAATAGTGCAAAGTTCCTCAGTGTCAACTCTAGGGGTCTATGTTCTAGCTACATAATAAATACAGGTAATTAAATAGGCAGTCCTTAAGTGGAATTGGGTTCTTTTAGAAGAAGAAGGAGAAGAGATGAGGAGGTGGTTGTCACCACCCTATGCAAATGGAAACTTTCAAAAAAAAAAGAAAGAAAGAAAGAAGAAGAAGCAAAGCTTTTACTGTAAGTTCTCCTTTTTCTTCCCCAACAGAGGTCAGTTTCAAGTTTCACTTTGATGGAGTCAAAGAAGAAAAGCCGAACAAAGGGTCCTTTCAGAGTCCCAAAGGAATTCAGTGCTAACTTACCCAGTTACAATGGGATCTGTTCCTTGCATATAGCGGTGGAGGAGGGGAGAAAACCCGAGGAAGTGGGAAAAGAGAGCTGGGAGGGGAGGGGGCTATGGAGTTGCAGAAAGAATAAAGGCCAGGCTAGGAATTGCCTCACTGTGTTGGGCGGCAGAGACAGATGGAGCCTAGAGGCTGTGCTGATGGGAGTATTAAGAATTCATGAGCCGTGATTGTGAAGGCCAGCCCTAGAGGCACACACAAAGCACCCCCTGTCCAGCAAGTGCAGGGACCAAAATGTTAGTCAGCTGAGCTGGAGCAAAGAAAGACAGAGTGCACTCTGGTAAAGAAATAGCCCAGTACAGAGGATATGGTGAAGTTTTGTCATGTCTTAACGGTTGCTTTTCTACCATTTCAACTTAGAGCAGTGGTTTTCAACCTGTGGGTCCCCAGATGTTTTGGCCTTCAAGTCCCATAAATCCTAACAGCTGGTAAACTGGCTGGGATTTCTAGGAATTGTAGGCCAAAATACCCGGAGACCCACAGTTTGAGAACCTCTGACTTACAGCATCAGAAGTCCCAGCTCAAAACTAAGCCCTGCTGGGTAACAAATACACCCACTTTCCATGACACCGAAGTTTGAGGACTGCTCCCATCTCCCCAAACATACTAGGAGTAAAGGAACATACTTTAATTCAAGAGTGTGAATCATATAATCTCTGGCTGTAGCTGAACTATAAGTCCCAGCATCTCTAACCAACACAGCCAATGCTGGAAAATGCTGGGAGCTGTAGACCAGTAATGTCTGGAAGATGGTATGAGTCCTATCTTTGTTGCAATTGGTATGGTCAAACTTCATGAAATCCAAACATCAGGTATGGTGGAGCACAGCTGGGGACAACGATAGCTGTAATACAAGGCAATAGGGTGGAACATTCATGCCAATTTGCAAGTGGGCCCTCTTTCTATCCAAACACATCTGAATTCACAATCATCTCCAGCATCCTTTGGGAGCAGAGGTCACTTCTACTGCTCAACTTGAAAGTTTAAGATGAATCTACAATAGACCAGAGCATTAAAAGATTCCCAAAAAGACATGTATATGAGAAAATGAGTATCCCATGTAAGTCATTGTTCAAGAATAAGTGTATAACGTTGGTCACCAGTCATTGTTTTTGGGGGCAAACAGAGGCTGAATTTTATACTACTGGAAAACCCTTGGTTCCAACCTGACATTGGTTTCACGCCTATGGAAATGTAATCAATCTTTATTATGGACAAAAGACTAATTTTGGGGTTGAGAAATGCAGCTTCCTGTGTCTTTTAGAGGGATCAAGGACCATGTATAAAGGAAGGAAAGAAGGTGAAATCCGAGGGATGGCAAAACAGGAGGATCTCAAAGTAAACACACTCTTCCACTGGTAAAAACAACGACACTTTTTTGAAGGATGGAGCTATCACCATTTCTTGCAATTTTTGCAGCGGCTCATTGTTTCATATATTCCTTTAGCAGCAAACTTTTCATGGGGTTTGTGGGGTTTACAATACCTTTTACCCTGAAAAGACTGAAAAGACACAAACTGCATAAAGTGATTTGAAGTCACTTTGGAGGAATTTTACAGAAGGAGAAAGGGTGCAAACAACTGCTGAATGTTAAGCACTTGGCATCAGGATGTAACCATGGGTTTCATATCAGTCCCATCAAACATACAACCTCCTTCCTCTTATTGGGTATGCAAAAGCTAGACTAACAATATAGCATTCTCCTCAAAATGGCGGCATCATAGAGCCAAGTACCTTTACACCTCTCCTGTTCCAGAAGTAGTAGGATGGACATGAGAGCACCAGTATCTCAATGTCTCCTTTCCTTAGAAGCAATTTGAAGCATTTACATGCACCCCATTTCAGACAAAAATGTAAACATGACATTTTGTTGTGGCGGAAAAGGGAAATATATCTCAAATGGATCTATCCCTTGTGAATTGCAGCCCCCTTACTTCCACACCAGAGGTTGGCTACCACAAACATCCATTTACTGAGCAAAATCGCTTTTCAATATTCATACCCTGCCAGTTTGCAGAATTTCCCTGAATGTCCATAAATATGAGAAGGAAAGCAGAGTTCTTTGGTGCTACCATGCTCCTATTTTTTTTGTGCGCGCCCATTCTTACACCAGTGGGTTACAAAACACACATGGCAAAAATATACATATCCAAGATGAGCACAACTCCTGTTGTCAACTACAAAAATTCTCTCACACTTACATACCCACACACCCCGGTTTTACTAAGTTGCCAATCATCTGTTGCAGCTATAAATAAGAACGCTGTAACAGGGTCAGTGTGTTCTTTGGCCAAACTGTGAAACTACCAAAGCAAGAAGATTTGTATACTTTCTGCAGTTTCTATGAGCCAAATGGATGGCCATATGTTAAAGGAGAACAGTATCTATGGAAGAGTCACTGATTTCAAATGACTCAGAATCAAACTGGCTTTTAAAAGGGAGATTCAGTACCATCCTTATCTCAGCTGCCACAGCTTTATAGGCTCACACATTCACACTCTCACTCATCCAGCTGCATGCTCCTATGTGTTCACCTGTCATACAGAGAGGTGCTTTCTGCATCAGAACTTTTCTTCCATCCTACATGAGAGGTGAAGGAGACCAATCTCCTGCTACTTCTTGGGGCCAGTTCCCACTTCCTCTGGTCCTCATTCACATGACTATGAATTCCCCTCACATACCCACATCCAAGTCTCTTTTCAGAAATGGGGCAGATAGAGCCTGGAGAGAACACACGCTTCCCAGCAGGAATGGGTCAGGGAAGGAAGGAAAAACAAAAGAAACACCTCACTGTCCCGTTTTTCCATAAGATCCCATTTGCTCATGCAAGCCCCACTCCCTTCACCCAGCCCCCTCTGCCTTCTGGTAGGGGTTTTCTAGTAAGTAAGAAAACCGCTGGTAGTTCTTCAACAGATATTTGGGGGCATACATTTGTTCTTTGGGGTCCGCAGGAGGGTACTCTTGGGTGGTACCATCAAACCATCCCCCAGTCCGGATTAGATCCCGGATGTAATTAAGGTCACGCTTATCCTCATAGTCACCCCAGCGAGGGAAATCACCGTTCTGGGCTGATACCAGTTTGAAGTAGATTCCCTCAGGTGTAAAACACCAAGAACAGTGCCAGCCAGCAAAGTGGAGTGGACTGCCTAGTGACCACTGTACCAGGATGTGACCTGTGTTGTTTTCATACTGCCGAAAGCCCGACATGGTATAGTATTCTCTCCGGCGCAGGCGAATCCCATCTGTGGCATAAACTGTTTGGAGCATGCCCACTGTGCAACCAGAAACCACCTCCAAAGTGCCCGGCTGCTTCCAAAAGAACCCATAAAGAGACTTGCGCATGTGGAATGCAAAGGGTTCTGTCCAACCGTCATAGAGTTTGAGAAAGAGCACACCATCGCGGGCTGGGATCTCATCTGCATCATCAATGATGAAAACATCATCAGGACGCAAATTGCGGAGCCGGGAGATGCCATCCCGAGTGAGGAAAGTGCGCAGATAGTCATCAGCAATCCATCCATCCTGGCGCCCACCGGGAGGGAAGTGGTCCAGGAATACGTAGAGCACTTTGTGGCGGATGTAGTCATAAGAGCCGTTGAGCAACATTTCACGGAACTTGAGAGGACGTGGCTCACCGTAAGCAGTGAAATTGGACTCGCAGACCACAAAAACATCCACCACGTCACCCAGCTCATGGAAACGCACATCGAGGAGATCAAATTCATGATTCACATTGATGGCATTAATTACTCTCCGGGGTACCTCCCGTGGGGTCAGACGATCCTTAGTGGGGAGGTTTGAGTACTGCACCACAGTGGGCACCCCACAGCTAGGCCCATGCCAACCAGGCAGGCACACACACTCCACCCACTTACGCCGCTTTGTCCCATTGGTGCCCAGAGGTTTCCGGCTTATGCGCCCTGAAGCAGCACCTTCTATTTTCTCATCTGGCCTCCCTGCTGGTGGCTTCTCCAACACCTTGGTGCCAGGCTTGAAGCAAACACCACCAGCTTTAGTGTGCACAAAGTATTCTGCTATGTCCTCAGGCAGCACAAACTCCACTTTGTACAGCTCCTCACTGGCCCTGCTTGGAGACAAAGGTTGGAGTAGGGGAGAGTGGGAGTACAATGGCGTTCGAAAGAACTCTGGACCCCCAGGTTCAGGACTGACCTGGGGGGTGACAGGTGCATTGTTCCAAAAAAAGTTAGAGACCAGGTTGGGGCTAAGCGATGCCAGTTCTCTTGGAAACGTAACATAGGAGAGGGCCTTCAAGAAGTGAAGGAAAGAGATGAGGCAAAGACCAGCCATGCACAGAGTCAAAAAGAGCTTGTGGCGTCTCATCTTCATCCTACATTTGTGGGTCAGGAGTGAGGGGAGAGGGAGAAAAGAGCGAAAAAGGTTAAAACACTTATTAGCCTGCAAGAATTATTTCATTATTGGTTTGGGGTTTTTAGGTATTCCATCCTAAATATCTTGGTGTCACCTTATATTGAACACTAACACTAACATATAGGAAACACTGCATGAACACCAAATATGAAGTAGCTGCATGCAATAACATCCTGTTGAAACTTACTGGCAGCACATGGGGTGAAGGTCCAAAATTAATAAGAACATCAGCCCTAGCCTTGTCTTACTCAACTGCCAAGTATGCCTGCCCTGTTTGGCACAAGTCTGCCCATGCAAAGCAGGTGAACTTAGCATTGAATGAAACATGCAGAATAATGTGTGACAGGAAGTTGCTGCTAACTGTGAGAGAAATAAGGCTGAACGCTGTGAAAGTCATCCACTGAACTATCAGCCTCCTCCCAGTAGACTTAAATCAAGGAAAACCTTCATGAGAATCACCACTCCTCTTAAAATCCCCCCAGCAATAGCAAGAGTATCCCTCTGGGCAGCTAAACCAAAAAATCCCAATTGGATGCCGCCCCCCCCCCCCCCCCCAACATGGGCCTTCCTCCAGGGGCAAACCAAGAATGGGCGACTTGGAAGTCCCTGAACAGAGTCAGAGGTGGAGTGGGCAGATCAAAAGACAACCTGACAAAATGTCACTACCTAAAAGAATCCTCCACCTTGTGTGACTGTGGAGCAGAACAGACAACTCTGCATCTGAATGCTTGCACTATGCCCTGCCTCACGTACAGAGGAAGAACTGTTGGAGGCTACACACAATGCCATTGCTGTTGCCCGTTTTTGGTCAAAAGATATTTAGCTGCTTGTGCTCCTTCTATTTTTATCAGTTTTATACTAATTTATGCAATGCTTTTGATACAAAATAAATAAAATTATTAGTTTAAAGGAGGGGGGGGGGTGATGAGGAAAGCTAACTGGTGTTAGAAACTGGCCTGAATTTGAACCTTAAGTTCATGGACAAGGCAGGATATTAATCAAGCAATAACAATACACAGTAATGCAACATTGCCTTGCCTGTCATCCCCTCCACCAACTCTAGTGGCTTCCAAGATAAATCACACTCCAGAAAGCCTAACATGACTCAGTGCCACTGTGTATGCATTTATGGTACATACTATTTCAAAGGCTCCAAACAAAAAAGCAACACCACACAGATTGTGCCCTTTTACAAGGCTCCATCTAAATGGCACAGGTGGGTAAATTCAGACTTTCCAAAGTTACTTTCCAAATTGTAACTCTCACACTCCCCCAGCCAGTATATACAGTGGCCATAAATGACCAAGCTCTTACAACCCCACCCTCTTTAGATGGTGATATATATTACATTACTTACCAAATTCACTTACCACATTTTGATGTATGGCAGCCCTGCTGTGTTTGGGGGCCCTCCTGTTCATTCTGCTGAATGGGACCCTGGACTTCTGCCCCAAAATCTTGCCTTGATGGCATCTCTGTTCCATCTATGGGAAGAAGTATACACAACCTCAGCAAAGGAGTACTTCCAAAGTATGATGTCTTAAGATAACATAAATTAATAGGGGCACTCATGGGGGAGAAGGGGGTGTTTAACCCTTTCCACACCTACTCCTGCAAAGATCCCTTAATATATCCAACATAGGAAAGGAGCAGTAGTGTAAAAATTGACAAGTAATGGGAGATTTTCAGGCATAATGGGAGATTTCCAGGAGAAGAAAGAAAAAAAATGTGATTTTTCTGCTTCTTGGCAGGGGGTTGGACTGGATAGCCCATGAGATCTCTTCCAACTCTCTGATTCTATGAAAGTTTAAACTTCTGCTTACTCATGGTAAGGTATGTGGACTATAGTTTAAGTGCTTAAGTCTTCTTCCTTTGCAGTATGTTCAGTGGAAGCCAGTGGGATTCACTTCATCAATTCATCATTATACCACACCTTCCTTCAGGAATAGAACCGGGCAATTTTGGACTTGCTTGGCTTAGTACCAAGGCATTCAATATTGACCAATACTGTATGCAGTCCTTTCACTAGTAGTACAGATAGTTTGGTAGGTTAGAGTTGATCGATAGAGCTTGATATAACAGTTAAGTGTGCAGCTCAGAAGCCAAGCCATAGTAATCGGGTAACAGGAGTGCAAAAGAGGAAAAGGAAGTTGAGACAGAGTCAAACTACTGGTTATATTGATTCCTTGGTAAGTAGCTCCCTCTTGTTTCCTTTTACTCAAAAGGAAATACATTTGTCCCTGATCCAGACTACTGTGTATAGGGAATACTAAGGAATCTGCCCCCTTATATAGCAGGTTAGCTTTTTTAATGGTTTAGTCTTTTACTCCTGAAATTTGTTTCCACGCTCACCATATGTAAGAGTTACCTGCAGCATCAGGGATTTAAAAAACCCTAAGTTTAAACATCACCTTTGTGCACATGGTAGTGCTGATCCTTGGCAGAGGCCATATATTTAATTTCAAATATCACAAGTTATGAACAAGATAGGTTCTGTAGGTTTGTTCTTAAGCTGAATCTGTATGTAATGTATGTAATTCGGAACAGGGAAAGGTTCACACTACTGTTGTGTTTGTTGTGCTGTCTGTGCCCCTGTTTAGATTTCCCCTCACTTTCTGTCCCTGGGATAATTGGAAACACCTTTCCTCCCATGATAACTCTTTCAAGAATGAATTTCCCTTCTGAGAAGTATTTTCTCTCTCACTTCCTTTTGCCTCACTCTCGTCTGATGTTTGTAACTCAGGAACTGCCTATAATCATATCAGCTCTATATAGACCTTGAGAGGCAACAATAAGTCCTTTTTATCCTTTTTTACAGCTCAATGACTTCCTTGTTGATGCCACTACCAACTCAGAGGACTACTACCTGCTTTCTTTTTCTGCCACTTCAGAAAGGAGAAAAAGACACACTTGTGTCTTGTGATCTCGCAGACTCCCTGGCGTAGGAGAATGAATGCCCAGTTCTGTCTTGTACTATGGAGTCACCAAATTTCAGCTGCAAATGTGCCCCTGAAGGATTCTGGAGTAGTTCAGTCTGATCCTCCCCACCACTCTCAAGTTTCCCACTTAAGCATTATGGAGTTTAAATGAAATGTAGTTTGAGTCAAAAGTAGTTTTGCCAAGTTAGTAGCATCCCAAGTCCTGATGTGTCAAAGCCAAAATCAGATACCAAGAGTAGTCTCTAGTGATGAGAGGGGCCAGGAAGACAGTTCCACCTTGTCTCCTGCACTGTGCTTATAATATAATATAATATAATATAATATAATATAATATAATATCTATACATATAATATTGATAATATTATAATGTGATACAATATAATACTACTCCTAATCATAATACGATATTATAATTATATATTTCATATCACAGGTAATATTACTAATAATATTACAGTATAGTGGTGCAGTACAATATGGGAATGTATGGTACAAATATTGTGCTATGCTAATTGTATAATATATTGTATTTACATATTACTTGTAAGCTGCTCTGAATCCCCTTCGGGGTGAGAAGGGCGGCATATAAATGTCATAAATAAATAGTCTCTAGTGAGATCATTAAGCATGATAGCAGCTGAAGCTGGTAGCAGAAGATCAAACTTTCTTCACAGTTGATAAGAATATACAATTAATTTAAAATGTTTAGTTATTGTTGTTTATTCGTTCAGTTGCTTCTGACTCTTCAGGCCCTCAAGGACCAGTCCAAGCCAGAGCTCCCTGTTGGCCGTCACCACCCCCAAACTAGTCACTTCATTTATCCATCTTGCCCTTGGTCAGCCCCACTTCCATTTTCCCCAGCATCATTGTCTTCTATAAGCTTTCCTGTCTTCTCATGATGTGGCCAAAGTGCTTCATCTTTGTCTCTAATATCCTTCCCGGGCTTTATTTCCTGAAGTTTGGACTGGTTGGATCTTCTCGTGGTCCAAGGTTTAGTAGAGAACATATACATATACATATGCTTCTGAACACATTGTTCACATCCTGAACTTCCTCGTCCTTGCCCTGAGGACAAGAGAAAACTCAGTTTCAGACCCATAGATTTGGACCAGTTATGAGCCTGCCCAACACTCCCAAATCTATGTATCTGAACTTGAGTTTTCTCCCGCAGTAAGAAACTATCTTAGTAAAACCAGTGTTCACCCAAAAGGGTATCCATGATCCAAGCCAACTTCACTAAAAGAGACGATCTTAATCAACTATTTATGTTAAATTCAGTGTTGTTCCACTGGGACATTGTTAGTACCAGCTAGAACAGACCAATTGACTCGATGGGATACACAGAATTGTAGTCAAACGTTCAGCTACTCTCCATGGGAAGAGCAACTGGACTTGGGTTTTGATTACCAGAAGAGTATCACACAAAAGAATGAAGGCCTGAAAAAAATTGTATTTGTTACAAAAGGGGAAGATGATGATAAAGAATGTTATTTTCACTAAATAGACTTATTTCCATATGTACAAAGATCAACAGAATAATTAGCAAGAATAAAAAAATATCTGAAATCGTCAATAATTACATGGAAAATGGCCAGCATATAACAAAGCTAAAGTGTAAACTAATGCATACAATTATTTAGAAAAATACTATATACCAAACAACAGCTATTATTTACATGCTTAAATGGCTTTGATCCTGGTACAACGGGCATGCATTGCTATACCACCATGCTGTAGTTTTTTGAGCGTGGGACAACAACTCTGGAGACCAAATTAAATCCCAGTCTGACCATGGAAAGCCAATGGGTGACCTTGGGCAAATCTCTCTTCCTCAGCCCCAAAGAAAGGCAAAGGCAAACCTCCTCTGAACAAATCCTGTCAAGAAATCCCTGTAATTGGGTAGCCATAAGTTGGAAATAGTTAAAGGTACACAACAACACATTTTTGTATTCTTCTTAACCAACCCACTGATAGCAGAACTGTGCCAAAATAACCTCAAACTGCACGTTATATTGACCACTATTTGTATGGTCAATTCACAATTTCAAAGTTTCTGGCTCTTATTGATGCCACTTTAAAAAGTAACGGGTGTCTCTATCTAGGCTTCTCAAACTAAGGATTCCTCAGAAAGGGATCCGTCCCATCACAGTCTCAAAAACGCAGCAGGGCAATCCATTAATATTTCAGTAAAAGACAGCATGGGGTCAGATTTTTAAGATTAAAATGGATTTTATAGCTCAAGATTAAAAAGAGTAATCCTGAAATTCATCTTAAAAGGGGTTTTTAATGGCATGTGATGTATTTTTATATCATGTTTTCAAACTACATTAAATCGTTGTTTTAATTGGATTGTTTATGAAATGGGTTTTAATAATGTTTGTATTATTGGTTGACTTGGGCTGTTTTATTTTTAACACATTTTATCCCATCTTGCATCTCGTATTGGGAGAAAGGTAGAATATCAAACATACAGATAGACAAACAAACAGGTTTGCATATTGCATTTTGCACGTGAAAAAAGGAGCAACGTGACATAGTAAAATAGCACCAAATACTGGAATTATAACCATATGCCCACAAATTATGGCAACATGGGGAACTACAACTCAAAGGCAAGCAGAACTCTATAGGACCTTGATGTCTATAAAAGGGGATTTTCATCATGATTAATTCTGCTGTGCATGAATGTTTTCTAAATCGTGTATTGCCCTTTGGTGTCTTGGTCCAAAAGGTGTACAAGTACATTGTACACAGACAAGGTAGTGAGAGGGAGCTTAACTATATTTTATTCAACTTATTGGGATTACTGTGTGTTTAACTAATGTTTTATACTGTTTGTTGTCTAATCATAGAATCACTGAGTTGGAAGAGACTTCGTGGACCATCCAGTCCAATCCCCTGTCAAAAAGGCAGGAAAATCGTATTCAAAGCACCCCTGACAGATGGCCATCCAGTCTCTGTTTAAAAGAATCCAAAGAAGAAGCCTCCACCACACTCCAGGGCAGAGAGTTCCACTGCTGAACAGCTCTCACAGTTAGGCAGTTCTTCCTCGTGTTAAGGTGGCACCTCCTTTCCTGTAGTCTGAGGCCATTGCTCCACATCCTAGTCTTCAGGGCAGCAGAAAACAAGCTTGCTTCTCCCTCACCATGACTTCCACTCACACATTTATACATGTCTCCTCTCAGCCTTTCTTCTGAATGTTAAATATGTTAAGATCTTTAAGCCACTCCTCATAGGGCTTGTTCTCCAGACCCTTGATAATTTTAATCACCCTCCTCTGGACACATTCCAGCTTGTCCACATCTGTCTTCAATTGCAGTACCCAGAACTGGACACAGTATTTCTGGTGTCATCTGACCAAGGCAGAATAGAGGGGTAGAATTACTTCCCTGGATCTAGACTATATTCTTATTGATGCAGGCCAAAATCCCATTGGCCTTTTTTGCCACCGCATCACATTGTTGGCTCATGTTTAACTTGTTGTCCATGAGGATCCCAAGATCTTTTTCACACATACTTCTCTTGAGCCATGCACCCTCCATTCTGTATCTTTCCCTTTCATTTTTTCTGCCTAAGTGGAGTATCTTGCATTTGTCACTGTTGAACTTCTTTTTGTTAGTTTTGGTCCATCTCTCCAATCTGTTAAGATCGTTTTGAATCTGCTTTTGTCTTCTGGAGTATTGGCTATCCCTTCCAATTTGGTGTCATCTGCAAACTTGATGATCATGCCTTCTAACCCTTCATCTAAGTCATTAATAAAGATGTTGAACAGAACCAGACCCAGGACGGAACCCTGTGACACTCCGCTTGTTACTTCTTTCCAGGATGAAGAGGAAGCATTGGTGAGCACCCTCTGGGTTCGTTCACTTAACCAATTACAGATCCACCTAACCATAATTTTGACCAGTTTGTTTGCCAGAGGGTCATGGAAGACCTTGTCAATGGCCTTACTGAAATTCAGATATGCTACATCCATGCTAAATCTGTCTATTTTGTTTTAATTTGTTTTCTCTTTTTATTAATTTGTCATTATATTGTATATATTATTTATTGTATTTATTTATACTGTAAGCTGACCTGAGTCCTTTTAGGGAGATGGGGCGGGATATAAATAAAGATGATGATGATGATGATGATGATGATGATGATTATTAGAAACACAACAAGATGAGTCCACAGCAAACAAAATCACTCTGCTGGAGATTGTATTGAATCACACGTTGGACACTTCCCAAGCGGCTAGAACTGTGTGCTGTATCGGTGAATAATGCGTGCAGATCCCAGTAAGGTGGCCTTTTGCAGCTGGTAGATGGTAAATTTGTCAGTACCTATTGTGTTTAAGTGCAGGCCAAGGTCTTTAGACACTGCACCCAGTGTGCCGATCACCACTGAGACCACCTTTACTGGGTTGTGCCAGAGTCTTTGTAGTTCGATCTTTAAATCCTCATATCGTGTCAGCTTTTCCAGTTGTTTCTCTTCAATCCTGCTGTCGCCTGGGATTGCAACATCGATGACACATATTTTGTTTTTTAACATGATTGTGAGGTCAGGAATATTGTGCTCCAAAATTCTGTCTGTCTGAATTCAGGAGTCCCAGAGTAGTTTGATGTGTTCATTTTCTGTAGCTTTTTCAGGCTTGTGATCCCATCAGTTCTTTGTCGCAGGCAGATGGTATTTGTGGCACAAGTTCCAATGAATCATCTGAGCAATGGTGTTATGCCTCTGCTTATAGTCTGTCTGCAGGATCTTCTTGCAGCAGCTGAGGATGTGATCTACTGTTTCATCTGCTTCCTATTATTATTAGATCAAGAAATAGTGATACCACAATGTTTATCTTTTCATGCTCTTTAGCAAAAACCTTGACAATTATAACATGGTCTACATGGAACTGAACTGAAAAGTACTGAGATCCTACAATCAGCTTTACAGTCAGTTTATGGACTAATTCTAATTTTATCTCTCCCTCGATTCCAGCCAAGGTGCTATTTCTTATTTTCGAACCCCTGAATAGGTTGGAACAGTAAGAACTATGTTTCCCTTGGCTGCCATATTCAACACATGAGGGCCTGATCCATAGGACAACTGAAGCTCAGCACGCAGTTGTGGTGCCAGTTTTGTGGCATACCTCCTAAGGAATCCTAATTTCCCTAGCCTTTTAGAAAGCCAGACAAGCCTTGTTCTTCAGGGACAGCTTTGGTCTTAGTATCTATTACTTCCCTGTAAGTGATGGTTTTTCTCTCTCTCTCATTCAATTCAGGCATAGGGCGGGCTCTTCACAACTCCAGCAAAGGGAACTGGGTGCCACAGATAAGGGATTAGACTTCCAGCCAGTGACATTGACTACTTGGAAGTTTTGTTTGTAATTCCTGCTGCTGAAACATATTGAACTTGACTACTGTTGAATTTTTCAATCTGTCCATATTTTTGCTTCTTTTCTCCCTTGACTGCAAACAACTTTGTTTCAGTTTGGGGAAAGCAACAAAAAACAGTGGAAGGAGATACAAATCTTTGGGATATATCTTTGTGAACATAAAAACAAGCAGAACTAAATAACTTTCTGGGTATAAGGTAGAAGACAAATGGTAAACCCTCTTTTAAAATTAATTAATGTATATATATTTGTATTTAAGGTTTACATTTAGTTAGAGATGTAGGTTGGAGAGGGAAAATATGTAGATGCCAGTAATTATGTAAATGTTCTAATGTGTCTATGTATGTGCAGGCATTGTTGTTTTCTCTATATGTTTTAGTAGAAGGCGGCTTCATTACTATTAATAGCTTGAATGCTGACATTGGCAGATATTCTCAATGTTCTCTGCCTACGAAAGGGACTAGTAGCTCACACAGGACACAAACAACCAGGATCTCAAGGGAAGTTACTTATCCTGTTGCTTATTGAAATTGTATTGCCTCAGTTTTATGGCTCCTTGT
Organism: Anolis sagrei; assembly: GCF_037176765.1. NCBI lineage: Eukaryota > Metazoa > Chordata > Lepidosauria > Squamata > Anolidae > Anolis > Anolis sagrei. Next base: position 163,114,452 of record NC_090025.1, read on the forward strand.
TTCTCAATTCCCATCTGGCAATAGAAGGGAGAGGCCTCTGCACATATTGATATACCTCTTGACCATCTCAACTGAGAAAAAGTAACATCTCAAGACAAAATGCAGGCTTGTGACTCTAACAATGTCCATTTTTCTTCTGTACGATTTTTAACACTTTTGCCTTATAAAGACGCCAACGGAGCTTCAAAATCTTGCATGGTGCATTTCTTGCTTCTTAGTTAGTTCAATAAAAGTACTGCTGTTTTGTGGATTTGGAAATTTGTTATACTTTGTGTATGAGTAATACACAAAGTACAATACACAATTTGTTTTGAACTCTTGAGGGTATTAGAGGTAGAATTCTTGTTCATTTTCAAAAGGATAAACACTTCTCAAATGGAGGAAAGGCAGTTTTAGATATTGCCACACTTACAGAAGGAGTCATTTACATGAACTGTAAGCCAGAGGCAAGGCAGAAAAGACAATGCACAGCTTTATCAAGAGAGATTTCAGGGTGCTCATTCTTGTGCAGGTGTACACAGGAGTGAGGAACAGGTCTTGGTTGGGTATTGGTTAAACATCCTATTCTTCTTTGTTGTGGGCTCCAAAGAATAATCCTATTACTACTTAGTTGTACTTTAGAGTGTACTTTTTTAACAAGTGATTTCTACAGTCTACCTCAAGTGATTTCTACAGTCTACCTAAAGGTAGAACTTTTCACTGGTCTCTGCTGAGTTCCATGTTGCTTGCTGCAGATCATATTCCAGCTATGTCAAAGACCTCACACCCTCTAAGAATGCCTGCCACAGATGTGTGCGAAATGTCAGGAGATAATGCTTCGGGGAAAATGGCTATATTGCCTGGAAAACTCACAACAACTCAGTGATTCCAGCCATGAAAGCCTTTGACAACACATATGTCAAAAGACCATCTTGGTTTCATCCATCTGCCCCATGGTGGCAAGAATATTTCATGAGATCTTCCTCTAATACCCTATGAATCCCACATAAGGCTGTATTGGCTTCCGAAAGAAAAGGCAAGCTATAAAAGTCTAATATAAGAATCATTCATTTTGTTGCATCTCCTTGGAACTTTTCCCACAATGTCAATCTGCTGACCATAGTAGATGAAAGGCTGCAGCAAAGGTGTGCCGGTCTTCTAGTCGGAGTTTCTTTAATGAACGGCTTCACATTACTGCTGACTCACATTGAGATTTTAGTGCACCAGTTCCCCTGCCCCCCCTTCTGTATTTATACTAGAGACACATTTTAGCCCCAAACTCTAAGATATGCAGTAGGGCCACATATTACATACATTGTGTTACACAGTTTTGGCTATACACAAACTTTCCCTCCATGTACGAAGACCAGGTTGTTTGAGCTGAGTTCCTGAAAGTAGCCCTCTCCTGGGTGCCAAGTCCAGTTGTCCTTCTCTCAGCTGAGGAAGGGGTTCATTTAATCTAATCCAGTGGTTCTCAACCTGTGGGTCCCCAGATATTTTGGCTCTCAAACCCCATAAATCCTAACAGCTGGTAAACTGGTAAGGATTTCTGGGAGTTGTAGGCCAAAACACATTGGGACCCACAGGTTGAGAACCACTGATATAGTCCTGGCTCTGTGTGATCAGATATCCTATTGGATTTGGCACATGGGGAGGGGGTTGTTTTTGGAAGCTTGGCAGAGGGAGCCTGCACCCCAACTTGTGAGTCTTCTTGTCCTCTCCTCTACCCTCCACAGGCCGCAGATGATGAATGGGAAGTGTAATACAACCCCCATACCCATGTTCATTTATCTACATTTGACAAAATTATGTCTTTTTTAGGGATTTTCTAGATCCTCCAGTGCAACTCTATTGTATTATTTAGTCTAGATGGCCTTCATTTCATTAGAGTTCCCTATTATTCACAGTTTCAGTGTCTATGCAAAGTCTAAGAATGTATCCCATATGGATACTGTAGCTACAGTTTCTGAATACACATACTATTATAGCGGTAGTGCCGTGGTGCTAAAGTACTCCCACCCATGCACCCTCTTTGGGAATCATGCCCCTATATCTCTTCTTTCAAAACTACAGAGTCACAGAATTGCTTCCCCTGTATTTTTCGTTCAAGTAGAAATGCAAAATGACACTGCTATCACAAGGAAGGATTGCTGCATGTCCCCCAAGGAAGGAGGGGGACATGCAGCAATCTGTCCCTTGTAAAATTGGTCTTTCTGTCCTGAATGATAATTCTGTTAATTTATTGTAGTTGTTTTTTCTGTTCTGTGGTACAATATTTTAATGTCAGTTTTTGTTAACGTTATTTCATAATAGCCTGATTAAAATTTCAAATTTTAACCCTATTCTCTGCCGAATCTGCAGTTCCTCTTATTTTGCTATCACCATCAAACTTGATCAATATATGCTCTGCTAAGAAGCCTTCATTCTTGTCCTTTTCTTCCAGAATATTAGTATCAGAGATGCAATTCACAAAACCACAGAATCACAATAAGAAGGGATCTTGGACATCAATTAATCCAATCCCCAATGCAGGATGAATAGCAAAACAGCTACTATACTCCCAACTCAAAATGGGAAATGTAATGTTGGTGGACAGCAAAGGAGATTTAAATATGGGTTTAAAGCCACCCTTAAATACACTGAGAACTGCGAAGCCCTGGCCCTTGAGTACTCTAACTGGAGGTCAGCTGTGTCCAGAAGTGCTGCAGAATTCAAAGATGCATGAATGGAGGAGGGCAAAAGGGAGAAATGTGCCAAGAGGAAGGTGCATCAAGCCAACAACCCTGACTGGGACCACTTTCCACCTGGAAACTAATGTCCTTAATGCGGAAGAACATGCAGATTAAGAAAAGGGCTCCACACCCACCAACAGACCCACCACCAAGACACTACACTTGGAGGACCATCATCCTCAGGTTACAAGGGATCGCCTAAGTAAGTAAGTTTAAAAAGCTGGATGCATCTGCATCAGTAACAGATTACTACCCAACCTCTGTTTTAAAATACCTTCAGCAAAAGAGAGGCCCACCATCTCCCAAAGCAGTTGCTTCCAGTGTCTGAAACCTCTGTCCATTCAGGAGTTTCTCCTAATGTTTAGCTAGAATCAGTTTCTCCATGCCTTCTACTCACTGGTTTTAATCATCCTCTTGAGTAGCTGATAATTAGTCAGCCTCATCCTCCAGGTAACAGCCCTCCAGGTATTTGAAGATCCTGATCATGCCACGGTTCCTCATAAACTTCATTCTCTGAGTTAGTCTCAAAGGTGCTACCAGATCCTTTTGTGACCAAGAAGTTAGAAGAAAATGGCAGCTTTTCAGAGCTGTTGTTTTATAATAGAAGCAAAACCTTATCATATGCTGATGTTTTGAACACACACACATACACAAAGAGCTTGCAAAAGTTCATTCTCTGGACTTCTGTTCTCAGATTGCCCCAAAGCTAACAAGGCTGCAAACATGTCACTCATCTGTTCTGTAAATGAAATTGTAAATATGTGCTACCAGGTGATGTTTATTGTTTCGCTCTGTTGTCACTCTTGACACAGAGAGATGATCAAGTATTACCCTGAAAATGATTTTCATCTGAAACATCATGAGCATGATTGACGCCTGTCTTTCAAAACTACAACTATGATTGTCATAATACTGGATAGGACAACTCACCAATGAAGGATTTGCTGATAAAGAAGGCAGTTTGACCCAGGTTGTTAAGGCTCAAGCAGACTTCCAATGGAAGGCATCAACAGCCTTGGTATTGTAGTTTGGCTCTTGGGAAGCAGTTACTCTGTAGCACTTCAGGAGCATAATTGAATGGCTTCATCCTAATCATAGAAGCATCCACAGTGGTGTGCCACTGACCATCTCAGTAAAGCTTAAAGATTGGAGGCTCCTTCTTTGGAGGCTTTTAAGCAGAGGCTGGATATCCATCTGTCAGGGGTGCTTTGAGTGCAATTTTCCTGCTTCTTGGCAGGGAGTTGGACTCGATGGCCCACAAGATCTCTTCTAACTCTGTGATACTATGATTTTGATCTATCTGGCTCTACCAGCAGTAGAATATTTGCAAATCCACACACTAATATCTTTTTTCCCCTTCCTTCTCTCTCTCTCTCTCTCTCTCTCTCCTCCCACCCATCTGTCTTTCCTTCACCCTGTCATAAATTCATTAATTTGGGAGTGCCTCAGGTACTATGGTGATTAACCCTATTTACAACTGAACGCCACTGATAAGAAGATCTTGACCCTCTCAGTATGCATCATGGCAACCATTCCATTTCAAAGATGCTTTAAATCCACTGTAGTTACTAAGTTGTTGTCTGGTTTTGGAAATACATGGTATGCTACAACTTGATTTTACCTTTTCCTGCCAGCACTCCTGGTTTGATGCAGAACAGCTAGTTTTATTTACGATCGTCTTTTAATTTCTTCAGTGCCACTGAGTGCTTGAGCAGGCTGTGTTTTGAGTAAACTGGAGAGTCAGGTGGGAGAGTACCGGGGAGGCCTTTCTAAGGGTCAAATCAATGTGTTATTCTTGATTATAGCATGAGTTCCTATGTAACTGCTGTTTATTAAAATAAAAGACAGTTATTGCAATTTTTAACCCCCCCCCCTCCCCTAAGTTTAGGGAAAGAAATGTGGCTCACAATGGGACAGAGGTTTCAGTTTGATACTGTGGTAGGGCAGTTAAAGATCAAAGCTCCCCTTCCTGATCCAAAATGCGACCCAACTTAAAAATAATGCGAACTAGAAGCCGCAGCTCCTAATGGTGCAGCGGGTTAAACCTCTGAGCTGTTGAACTTGCTGACCGAAAGGTCGGTGGTTCAAATCCAGGAAGCAGGGTGAGTTCCTGCTGTTAGCCCCAGCTTCTGCCAACCTAGCAGTTTGTAAACATGCAAATGTGAGTAGATCAATAGGTACCACTCCATGTAGTCATGCCAGCCTTGGAGTCATCTACGGACAATATTGGCTTTTAGGCTTAGAAATGGAGATAAGCACCAACCCCCAGAGACAGCTAGACTTAATGTCGAGAAAACCTACCTACATAGCACCCATGCAAAGTTTCATGGCATGACAAACATGGCACAACTCCCACACAGCAATAATATTGATGGTTGAAACAGACGCTCCAGGTGTTCGCCTGAACCTTCAGTCAAAGAGTGAAAAAAGTTGTAATGAAGGGACTACGCACAATTTAACAGCCAGTGTTTCTTGTTTTTTTCTCTCCAAAGGAGGCTCATTAATGACATTTCACAGCTGAGACCCTCTGCTTTACTTGAGAGTTTCCCACGCCTCTTTTGATGGGAATGTCCAAACATATACTGAAATTTCTAGGCTGCCAAGAATCTAACACTCCCATGAGAAACTGGTGGGATCTCACCATCAGTATCAATATCAGCAAGAAATTCCACTGTAAATTAAACAGTTCTGTTGAGGGTGCATACAAAGTTAGGTGACTAGAAAGAACAAAACTTAAGCAGCTTATACAAAAGGTAAATGAGTAATTGGTGATATTTTAAATAAATGCATACTCTCCTTTTTTGTTTTGGTTTTTGTGCCAGGAGTGACTTGAGAAACTGCAAATTGCTTCTGGTGTGAGAGAATTGGCCTTCTGCAAGGACATTGCCCGGGGGATGCCCGGATGTTTTGATGTTTTACCATCCTTGTGGGAGGCTTCTCTCATGTCCCCGCATGGGGAACTGGAGCTGACAGAGGGAGCTCATATGTGCTCTCCCCAGATTCAAACCTCTGACCTGTCGGGTCTTCAGTCCTGCTGGCACAAGGGTTTAACCCATTGCGCCAACCAGGGGCTCCACATTAATATTCCCTGATACAAATTAAACTGACACATTACAGAAAAATTAGAATTAAGAATGTAGCTAACTTTGCTATATGGGGCAGGAATGGGGAGATTTCACTAACTTCATTTCATGTAGTTAGTCCGATTAGCAGTGTTATCTTGTGATTGTCTTCAGAAATGAGACACCACTGAGTTAATTCTAGTTTATTCCTATACACATGTGTGGTGGCAAACAGCTGCTATAGCTGTAAGGTCATAACCTTGATCACCATGCCTTGAACAATGACAAGTTCTTAGTACTGTAGGTTTGTTCTTATATTGAATTTGTGTGTAAGCTGGAACAGGTACATTTTTATAAGCTTTGGATAGTACAGGATAGGGTTAAAACCCCTGTACCCCATTTCAGAAGATTTCACCTCACTTTCTGTTTCTGTAATAATTTGATTTTGAAAAAATTGGCTTGTTGTGGAAACGAAGATCAGTGATAAAGCTTCAGTGCAGACACCTTTTCCCCATGATAACTTTTTTACTTCAGCAGAAAAAAATGAAATGCAAAGATACAGAATGGGGGAAGTCCGGTTCGACAGCTGTATGTGTGAAAAAGATCATGGAGTCTTCGTGGACAACAAGCTAAACATGAGCCAACAATGTGATACGGTGGCAAAAAAAGCCAATGGGATTTTTGCCAGCATACATAGGAGTATAGTGCCTAGACCCTCTATTCTGCCTTGGTCATACCACACCTGGAATACTGTGTCCAATTCTGGGCACCACAATTTAAGGGAGATATTGACAAGCTGGAATGTGTCCAGAGAAGGGCAACTAAAATGACCAAGGGTCTGGAGAACAATCCCTATGAGGAGCAGCTTAAAGAGCTGGACATGTTTAGCCTTCAGAAGAGAAGGCTGAGAGGAGACATAATGGCCACGTATAAATATGTGAGGGGAAGTCATAGTGAAGGGGGTTTCTCCTGCCCTGGAGACTAGAACGTGGAACAATGGCTTCAAACTACAGGAAAGGAGATTCCTAACTGTGAGAGCTGTTCAGCAGTTGAACTCTATGCCCCAGAGTGTGATGGAGGCTCCTTCCTTCGTTGGAGTCTTTTAAACAGAGGCTGGATGGCCATCTGTTGTGGGTGCTTTGAATGCGATTTTCCTGCTTCTTGGCAGGCGGTTGGACTGGATGGCTCATGAGATCTCTTCCAACTCTACGATTCTATGATTCTTTAAGAGTGAATTTCCCTTCCAAGGAGTTGATTTCTCTCACTTCTTGTTGTCTCACCCCTGTTCTTAACTTTTGAGTCATTTGTAAGTCTGATGACTGTAACTCAGGGACTGCCTTTATAGTACTTGTGGTGCAGAGCACCCAAATGGTTCTGAACTGCAGTATGTTATTCCAATTATAATTAGTTCTAGCTAAATATAAAATTATGCAATTAATTAAATAATCTCAGCACAATGTCAAATAATAATGTAGAGACTCAAGAGGCCACTTAACCTGGCTAGCCTGAATGAACAAAATTTATTTTAAATTGTACATGGTTCAAAAATTCCAATCCTTTCTTCTCTTTTATGTTAAAATGTGAATCAATTAATGATATTGATCCAAAAAAGATCCAAAGCAGGTGAGTCACAAATGTTATTAGAACTCAGAAAAACATGAAAGATCTTACTAAAATACATTTATGAAGCATTTAAAACATTGTGGTTTAAAAGTAAAGCACGATAAAAAAAATACCTGAAGGGAACCTACTATCAAACTGAATTTTATTTATTTAGAAGGCGATAATTCTGAATGATTGCAGCAGCATATAAAAACAGGATATATCAATGGACAGAGTACATCATCAAAATGCATAAGTTCCTTCTGTGCAATCGGCATTGCAGGCCATAGCAGCGTAATCAAACAGAAGACCTTGGAAAAATTACATAGATTTAACATTGTCCTTTTGAAAGGCGATAATATCTCCCAAAACATTTAGATAATATAGAGAACCTTACATGATTGCTAATCAAATGTCAAACTATGAGTAGGGTATGCCGTAGGGACATTTGTTTTTGCCGCACTTCAAATTGAGAACAGATTAAATTCAGGAAGAGGAAACTTCTTACAATTCGTGGAAGAGGAGATGAGCATTAAGTTGTCCAAATGTTTCAGAGGTTGTATTTTCTGGTTTTATTTCATGCTTGTATTTATTCTGGACAGTATTCTGAAATATTTTTATGTCAGCATTGTGGCTCATAAAGTGCTGAAGAAACAAGATAAAACACATGGACCATGCACATAGCTTTAAATGGCTTAGGGCAGTGTTGCTCAACCTGGGGGTCGGGACCCCTGGGGGGGGGGTCCCGAGGGGGTGTCAGAGGGGTCACCAAAGACCATCAGAAAAAACAGTATTTTTGTTGGTCATGGGGGTTCTGTGTGGGAAATTTGGCCCAAATCTATCGTTTATGGGATTCAGAATGCCCTTTGATTATAGGTGAATTATAAATCCCAGCAACCACAAATCCCAAATTTCAAGGTCTATTTTCCCTAAACTCCACCAGTGTTCACATTTGGGCATATTGAGTATTTGTGCCAAGTTTGGTCCAGATCCATCATTGTTTGAGTCCACAGTGTTCTCTGGATATAGGTGAACTACAACTCCAAAACTCAAGGCCAATGCCCATCAAACTCTTCTAGTATTTTATGTTAGTCATGGGAGTTCTGTGTGCCAAGTTTGGTTCAATTCCATTGTTGGTGGAATACAAAATGGTCTTTGATTGTAGGTGAACTATAAATCTCAGCAACTACAACTCCCAAATGACAAAAGTCAACCCCTCCCCCACGCCCACCAGTATTCAAATTGGGGTGTATCGGGTATTTGTATCAAATTTAGTCCAGTGAATGAGAATACAGCTTGCATATCAGATATTTACGTTACAATTCACAACAGTAGCAAAATTACAGTTAGGAAGTAGCAATGAAAATAATTTTATGGTTGGGGGTCACCACAACATGAGGAACTGTATTAAGGGGTCGTGGCATTAGGAAGGTTGAGAACCACTGGCTTAGGATTAATTGGTACTATTCCTACCAAATGGGGACAGTGCAGAATAAACAATAAGCCTATCTCAATTTAGTTACTTTACTTTTATTATTCTGTGTATTGTCCCAATGAACTTAAACACTGCTATTCAAGGATGTAGAAATTCCACCTTCCCTATTTGTGTAAAAATTACACATTGCTTGCAGGAAGGCTAATTTAACTAATTTATGATGCCACCAGTGTGCAGAAAAATGAGGAAATACTCCATCAAAGGACCAGGTGCCACATGCCCCATTTGTGTAAAAATTACACATTGCTTGCCTAAACATGGTCCAGTTTTAATTTGCGAAATGTTGGACGGTATACTGCAGTCCATATGTTCCCGGGCTGTGGTGCAGCTAGTTAGTAGCCAGCTGCATTAAATCACTACTGACCAAGTGGTCATGAGTTTGAGGCCAGCCCGGGTTGGAGAAAGCTACTGTTGTTGTTGACCTATGTAGCCCGAAAGACAGTTGCATCTGTCAAGTAGTAAATGTAGGTACTGCTTTATGGAGGAGGCTAATTTAACTAATTAACGATGCCATAAAACCTTCCAGCAGTGTGCAGACGAATAAGGAAGTACTGCACCAAAGGACCCAGTGTCACAAGTGGATGGTGAACTGGCAGCTCCCCCTGTGGCCGGAACCAAGCATACCCTAATTAAGCCAGAAAAAGCTGGAATGTTAAACTGCACCTGCGTCTGTCTATATATGTTGTATGTCTAAATGGCATTGAATGTTTGCTATGTATATGTGCATTGTAATCTGCCCTGATTCCCCTGTGGGGAGAGAAGGGCAGAATATAAATACTGTAAATAGTAATATGAATACTGTAAATAAATAATTACATATTAAACATACCAACAGATATTTTGAAATAGAGAAGCAAGCAAAGCCACTCTTACCAGTCACCGAAGAAAACTTCCATTTAGTCACAACAGCAGTAGAATCCACGTACTTGTCTTTGAAACTGCCAAGTTTCCTTGCACTGTTCATTACACACACCCTTATGCCCCATACCCATTGTTAATTTTTAATTCTCTCTGTTCCACGCACTGCTAATATCTTTCCTCCCACAAGTACGGCAGGTGTACAGGGCACCAAGCCAACTAACTACAACCTTTAGCAGCCAAAATGATGCCTCTTTAAACTTTTAATTTATAACAAAATCCACAAAACTTTGAAGTCTAGCCTTATCTCAATTCCCACGTGCACATGGCAGATGGTTGCTCTTAATAGTCTATACATGCCCAGATACTCCCTTGTAATGCTTCAGATGTCTGTTCTGACACTCACAAACATTTTCTAGACCAAGTCCTGTCATGGAAAAATAGAAGTGTAGCCATTCCTGTGTCTCTGTTCCACTCAACATTAAGTTGTAGCACACTTAAATTGCCATGTTTCCATTCTGGGGGTTGTGGTGTGGGGACGCACAGACTCTGGCTGAGAATTTTAAATGCTCCTCCCTCAACTATGAGCCTCTGGTGGCACAATGGGTTAAACCCTTATGCCAGCAAGACTGCTGACCAAAAGGTCAATGGTTCGAATCCAGGGAGGAGGTGAGTTCCCATCTGTCAGCTCTAGCTTCGCTTGCGGGGACATGAGAGAAGCCTCCCACAGGATGATAAAACATCCATGTGCCTCCTGGGCAACATCCTTGCAGATGGCTAATTCTCTCACACCAGAAGTGACTTGCAGTTTCTCAAGATGCTCCTGACACAAATAAACCAGTGGTTCTCAACCTGGGGGTCGGGACCCCAAGGGGGGTCACAAGGGTGTGTCAGAGGGCCATCAGAAAGCACAGTATTTTCTGTTGGTCATGGGGGTTCTGTGTGGGAAGTCTGGCCCAATTCTATCGTGGGTGAGGTTTAGAATATTATTTGATTGTAGGTGAACTATACATCCCAGCAGCTACAACTCCCAAATGTCAAAGTCTATTTCCTCCAAAATCTACTAGTGTTCACATTTGGGCATATTGAGTATTTGTGCCAAGTTTGGTCCAGATAAATCATTGTTTGAGTCCACAGTGCTCTCTGGATGTAGGTGAACTATAACTCCAAAACTCAAGGTCAGTGCCCGCCAAACCCTTCCAGTATTTTCTCTTGGTCATGGGAGTTCTGTGTGCCAAGTTTGGTTCAATTCCATCATTGGTGGAGTCCGGAATGCTCTTTGATTGAAGGTTAACTATAAATCCCAGCAACTACAACTCCCAAATGACAAAATCAACCCCTCTAACCCAACCAGTATTCAAATTTGGGCATGTTGGGTATGTGTGCCAAATTTGGTCCAGTGAATTAAAATACATCCTGCATATCAGATATTCATATGCTGATACATAACAGTTGAAAAATTACATTTATGCAGTAGCAATGGAAATAATTTAATGGTTGTGGGTCAACACAACATGAGGGCCGCAGCATTAAGAAGGCTGAGAACCACTAAAATAAACAAACTATGACTATAATTGTGTAATGTGAACAGCTCCCTTGTCTGCTCAGTTCTCTACATTATGTTGGTTGGCTAATGAGTTCTGGTGCAAAAGGGAACATTGATGGATTGAGGCATCAAATTGTCAATAAATTCTTCACAGCCAAAAATCTGGTGTTTGTTGCTTCATAAGTGATTACACTCTAAAACTTTATCTCCCGTTTTCCTTTATTATTTTATCTGAAAGAGATTACTGTGCAAGAAATACTTTGGGAGCATAGTTGCTTGAGGCCATGGTTCATCAGGTGAAGCAAGCAACATTTCTGCTCCCTTAGCAATTAATCAACAACCAACCAACCTGACCCAATTCACAGAAGGTAAGGAAGGCAACAGTTAAGAGCAGAGACTTTCCAGAGATATCCCACAAAAGAAAACTTCTACATAAACCAGAAGCAGCCAGATTCCATATATATATTTACACAGTTGAAAACTGATGGGAGAGACAGATGCACACAAATTGCTTCCCCAATCTTTTCCAACACTGCCTACAGCCTGAGATTCTGGGAAAGGCACTGGAGTGGAGTAAGATCCTGGAATAACCTCAGAGCAGAGCTTTATAGGATGGCCAGATGCAAAAGAAATTTTGAAATTGGAATTTCACCAGCAGTTTACACAGCAAGCAAATACTCCCTTCTTATGCACCATAGAATCAGAGTTAGAAGAGACCTCATGGGCCATCCAGTCCAACCCCCTGCCAAGAAGCAGGAAAATCGCCTTCAAAACACCCCCAACAGATGGCCATCCAGCCTCTATTTAAGAGCATCCAAAGAAGGAGCCTTCACCACACTCCGGAGCAGAGAGTTCCACTGCTGAACAGCTCTCACAGTCAGGAAGTTCTTCCTTATGTTCAGGTGGAATCTCCTTTCCTGTAATTTGAAGGTCAATATGAGTGCTATACTTTACCAAAAAAAAGGAACCACCCCCTTATCTGAGTAAAGTGGTAAAAGGCAAGAGCTTAGGCTCCTGAGAGAACCTAACACAAGCATGAACACCCTTTAAGGCCCCTTCTACAATGCCACATAAAATCCAGATTATCTGCTTTGAAGTGGATTATATGGCAGTGTAGACTCATATAATCCAGTTCAAAGCAGATAATGTGGATTATCTGTTTTGATAACCTAAATTATATGGCAGTATAGAAGGGGCCTTACTCTCTCTGCCATGGTGCAGTTTCTGGCTTTCTTGAATGTGATGGGGAAATAGCAGCAGCAGTGGCGGGGGATCCATAATCCATAATTTTGGCTCTAAAACTGACTCTCAATTTATGAAGTTCATTTATACATGAATATTTACTTACAGCCAGTCCCCGAGTTACAAACATCAGTGACTTATAGTTAAGAATGGAGGTGAGACAACTGGAAGTGAGAGAAATCTTTCTCTAAGAAGACAAATTCATAGAATCATAGAGCTGGAAGAGACCTTGCGGGCCATCCAGTCCAACCCCCTGCCATGAAGCAGGAAAATCGCATTCAAAGCACCCCTGACAGATGGCCATCCAGCCTCTGCTTAAAAGCCTCCAAAGAAGGAGCCTCCACCACACTCCGGGGCAGGGAGTTCCACTGCTGAACAGCTCTCACAGTCAGGAAGTTCTTCCTAATGTTCAGATGGAATTTCCTTTCTTGTAGTTGGAAGCCAACATTCTTGAAAGAGTTATCATGGGGAAAAGGTGTCTCAACTGAAGCTTTCTCACCAAACCTTGTATCCACAACAATCCAGGTAATACGGGGACAGAAAATGAGATAAAATCTTCCGAACAGGGACATAAACATCCAAACAAACACCACAGGGCTGTTAACCCTTCCCTATGATAGCAAAAGCATATGATTTAGTTATCACAGGGAAGGGTTAACACTCCTGCAGTGTTTGTTTTGCTATCTAAATCCCTGTTCGGAAGAGATGTAGATGTTGACATAGATGTATCTTGAGTGGTTGGAATTACACTTAAAAAATGTTCCTGTCCCAACTTACAAGCAAATTCAACTTAAGAACAAACCTATAGAACCTATCTTGTTCATAACTTGGGGACTGCCTGTACAGTAACCAGTAGTCAGATGGCCATCTATTTCCCCTTTAAGAAATCTTTAAATACTGGATTACCAATAAATTATATTGCAGAGGAATAGGTAAAGTATTGTTGTTACTTGTTTTCCAGGATAATAGCACTCTCTCCTGCAAGCATAATAAGCCTTCCAAACACAATCTGTACATCCTGTGAACCGTATTTTCAAAGTGGCATCATCACTGGAGGTTTTGTGTGTGTGTGTGTCAGTGTGTCAGGAGCAAGTTGAGAAATTGCAAGTCACTTCTGATGTGAGATAATTGGCCATCTGCAAAGACATTGCCCAGGGAACGCCCGGATGTTTTACCATCCTGTGGGAAGCTTCTCTCATGACACCACATGAGAAGCTGGAGCTGATAGACGGGAGCTCACCCTGCTCCCCAAGTTTGAACCACCATCCTTTCGTTCAGCAGTCTTGCCGGCACAATGGGGGGGCTCATCACTGGAGGTAAGTGTCTGTAAGATGTTGTAATGTGAAGACCCCACTAAGAACTGCTCTTGTAGTATGTCGATTATTCTTTCCTATTTGTCATGACAAGTTTTTTGCTTGTTCCTATTCTCTAAAAACTTTCCAACAGAGAGATAATATCTTCCAGTTATCACCTAAATTGGATAGATCTGTAATCTATTCCTGTACTAAAAATTCTGTAATCTGGGACAACTATGTAGTCTCTAGTTTATAAGATGCACAAGGAATCATCGTTTTTCAGATCTGAGTTATTCTAAGCCTGCACATACAGCTATTGTCCCAGGCAGTAAGGAACTGGAGCCAGCTGCAGGATACACTAGAGATTCCTTTCTCTTGCCCAGGACCTGCTGTTTTATTTAGAATATCAAGTGATTTATATCACCCTGGACTCACATCGAGAACATAAAAAAAAGTTAAGCAAACTGGATGGACTCTTTGATTCAAACAGACCAGCAATTACTGACACAGCCCTTCAGCTGTGCTTTGGACAACCTGGGAATACAAAGTATGAAAAGGCTTGATGTTATTTTTTTATCTAGGTACCTGTAAACTGCTCTATTGTGACACTCAGGAAAGGGAAGAGTATCAGCAGCCTCATGACTGATGTGAGGGTTTATTTTCTTTCTTTTTTATATACTTTGGGAAGTATTTTTCTCCATGGTGTTTCTCTAAATAGAAAGGTGATTTTGCCATAGAAAAATATGTATTTCTGCTCAGAAATTATGTTTTCAGAACAAAAAATAAAATCTGCATTTCCATGCAGGAAATGCATTCAGGAACAAATACTTGAGTAGCATCAAGAAATGCACTCCCCACACCACTGGAAAAATTACATTGTTTAGCTGGTTTCGCACCACCTGACATCCGCCGGGAAGTAGCATCCAGCAATGAAAGGACCAAGATATTGACATCTTTGGCCCATCCTCTGTTTGTATATCAGCCAGCATGCTAGTGCCTTAAATCAAGAAACAGCTTCCTAAGATCTACAGGGATACTTGCAGGAACACCTCAGCAAGCAAGAGTCCAAAAGTGGCAGGCTAAAACCCAGCACCTCAATCAGTGGCTGAGACCAGATGAGAAACCCCCTTCTGGGTGCACAGAAGAATGGATGACCTCGAAGGCACTGAATAGGCTGCACTCTGGCACCACGAGATGCAGAGCTAACCTTAAGAAATGGCACAGCAAAGTGGAGTCCATGACATGTAAGTGTGGAGAAGAGCAAACCACAAACCAACTACCACAATGCAACCTGAGCCCTGCCACATGCACAATGGAAGACCTTCTCACAGCAACACCAGAGGCCCTCCAAGTGGCCAGCTTCTGGTCAAAGGACAGTTAGTATAATGTCAAGTTCTTTTTATTTAAAAAATGTGTTTTTAAATGCGTTTTAACTGTACCCTCAGCTTGTGTCTGACACGATAAATTAATAAGGGAGAATACTGAAGGAATTGCTCATTTGGCTGAAAAGATGAAGAACACAAAGATTTACATCCCCAATGGTACTTCATTTTGATTAAAGAGGAATTGCAATCATTTGTATCAGTCCCATCTGTCCATACACTTCTCTCTGTGTGACCTATTACAATTCAATCCTGTTCTCTATTACACATTTTTCCTTTGCTTCATCTTCAGTTCTTCATCTCTAGCTGAACTGTGTAATCTTGGCAGGTCAATTCAGGACAAGTACACCCTTTATTTTACTGTTTCTTTTCCATATGTACACAGTTTATTTTTAATCCACATTTGATGGACTAGTCTATGGACTTAATGGGGCCATATACTTCTTCGTTGGCACAGAATGTTTAGTTGTATTTGAAATATTGGGTCTCATTGCCAGATTCAATTTTTTTTTTAAAAAAAAAAAGTCTTAAGACTAAACAGGGAGTTAGCTGTCCTTGCTTTTTAAAGCCCTACATTAATGAATGCTCACAAAGATATATTAGTACAAAGGCGATCAGGTTGGCTTTAATGGATTATGCTGTGTATAACCACATAAGGCTATTTCAATATTGCTGTAGGACAGTGGTTCTCAACCTTCCTAATGCCACGACCCTTAATACAGTTCCTCATGTTGTGGTGACCTCTAACCATAAAATTATTTTCGTTGCTACTTCGTCACTATAATTTTGCTACTGTTATGAATCGTAATGTAAATATCTGATATGCAGGATGCATTTTCATTCACTGGACCAAATTTGGCACAAATACCCAATATGCCCAAATTTTTAATACTGGTGGGGTTGGGGGTGGGAATTGATCTTGTTATTTGGGAATTGTAGTTGCTGGGATCTATAGTTAGCCTACAACCAAAGAGCATTCTGAACTCCACCAATGACGGAATTGAACCAATGTTGGCACACATGACCAAAAGAAAATACTTAAAGGGTTTGGTGGGCACTGAACTTGCGTTTTGGAGTTGTAGTTCACCTACATCCAGAGAGCACTGTAGATTCAAACACTGATGGATCTGGACCAAACTTAGCACAAATTCTCAATATACCCAAATGTGAACACTGGTGGAGAAAATGGACCTTGACATTTGAGAGTTGTAGTTGCTGGGATTTATAGTTCACCTACAATCAAAGTGCATTTTGAACCCCACCAACAAGAGAATTGGCCCAAACACAGAATCCCCAACAGAAAATACTGAATTTTCTGATGGTCTTAGGTGACCCCTCTGACATCCTCTCATGACCCTCAGGTTGAGAAACACTGCCTTAGATCTACATTCTCAGCACACAACATTTGGTCACATCAACAAGATGTTATAACTTGATTCCAGTGATATCAGTTTTTGCCCTCAGACATAAATCTCTAGTAATATGCATAAAAACAGACAGACCAGGTTTCATACAAAAGGCCAGCCTGGTTTCAAGGTGATCTTAAAGCCAATATATACCCAAATGTGAATACTGGTGGAGTTTGGAAAAGACAGACCTTGACATTTGGGAGTTGTAGTTGCTGGGATTTATAATTAACCCACAATCAAAGAGCACTCTGAACCCAGCCCACAATGGTTCTGCACCGAACTTGGCACACTAACTACATGGACAACATTGAATACTGGTGGGATTGAGCTGTCTTTGAATGCTGGGAGTTGTTGTTCACCAACATCCAAAAGGAAGAGAAGGGCAGGCGGACAGATCTTCAGTCTTCTCTGCCAAAGGGATTCCTAAAACCATCAGAAATATGTGTTTTCTGATGGTCTTTGGTGACCCCTCTGAAAGCCCCCTCATAACCCCCCAGGTTGAGAAACAATGATGTAAGAAGAGCCTTCTTTGGTATAGCTTCTCAAAGGTTACAAAGAAGGCTTCTGAGTGGGAGACACAGAACGATATAAGGCATTGGAATGGTTTTCGGAGCTGAGCTTCATAATCATTTCTGCCCAACCAAATGATTTCCTTACGACGCCTTCTCCAAATCGGTCAGATATACATTGGATTACAACTCTCATCAACTTTGCCAGAAATTGTATGGTGGGATTCATAGCCCAACACAACTGTAAGGCAGTGCAGTTCTAAGAAACTAAAGCAGTGTTGTTTTCTTTTCCTTAACTTCTCTCTGCCACCCCACCCCCTTTTTTTGGGTCCTGGGCAAGTTTCTGAACAATGGTCTTAGAAAGAGGAAGGTACTTGAATTGCAAAATCCCAAGGGCAGGATTACTGCTAAAAAAAAACTAAGGTAGAAGCTAAGTGAGATGTCGGGACTGGATGCACAAAAACATACGCCAACACTCTGATTGTCCCTTCACTTGAGGTTTGGCAACAGGCTCACTTTCCCACAGTAGCAGCTCTATTACTGTCTTGGAAGAGAGCACTGCCCCCCTCCTACGCCCCCTCCCTTTGGGTACACAGGAGTCCCAACTTGGCAGCAGGCATCTCCTCTAATTCTTTAGTGGATGTTTGGTGATAAGCCAATCCTACGCAAAAAGCATTCCCTCTGCCTCCTGCTCCCCCAACCCCGGCTTATTCACTACAGAGAAAAAGGGAAACCTGACTCCACATTTTAATCTTTGTGTGTATATGGAGAGGAGCGCTTTCCTTTCTTTGCTTTTCCTCCAATCATTATCTAAATTCAGCAGGAGACCACAAACCCCCTCCAGAACGCTTGATTTTTGCTCAAGGGAGTTTCACTTGATCCAAAACGTGCCGTATGTATTTATTTTTCCAGCCTTCTTTTGTTCTCCATTTCCTCTTCTTTAGCTCTGGCAAGATCCTGGCAATCGCCTCAGGCTCCATGCTGACGTCATATATATATAGATTCTCTCCCACCCAAGTTTTAAAGAATCCTGCAATGTGTAGAAGAAGGAAAGACCCCAGGTTTACTCTCTTATGTAATCAAAATGACTTGGACCTTGTTTTCAAGAAGTTGCTGTACCCATAGTGCATATTTGGCAACGATTAACTTAGATTAGTGTTTCTCAACCTTTCTAATGCAAAGACCCCTCATGTTGTCATGGCCCACAACCATAACATTTTCGTTGCTACTTCATAACTGTTATTTTGTTACTATTATGAATCATAATGTAAATATCTGATATGCAGGATGTATTTGTATTCACTGGACCAAATTTGGAACAAATTCCTGATACGCCCAAATTTAAAAACTGTTAGGGTTGGGGGAAGGTTGATTTTGTCATTTGAAAGTTGTAGTTGCTGGACTTTATAGTTAAAATCAAAGAGCATTCTGAACTTTACTAATGATGGAATTGAACCAAACTCAGTACACAGAACTCCCATGACAAACGGAAAATACTGGGAGGTCAGGTGGGCATTGACCTTGAGTTTGAGAGTTGTAGTTCACCCAAATCCAGAGAGCACTGTGGACTCAAACAATGATGGATCTGGACCAAACTTGGCACAAATTCTCAATATACCCAAATGTGAAGACTGGTGGAGAAAATGGAACTTGACATTTGAGAGTTGTAGTTGCTGGGATTTATAGTTCACCTACAATCAAATAGCATTCTGAATCCCACCAATGATAGAATTGGCCCAAACACAGAATCCCCAACAGAAAATATTGTGTTGTCTTTGGCAATCCCTCTGACACCCCCCTCACAAACCCCAGGTTGAGAAACACTGCCTTAGATCTACATTCTCAGCACACTATATTTGATCACATCAGGAAGATGTTATAACTTGATTCCAATGATATCAGGTTTTGCCCTCAGACATAACTCTCTAGTAATATGCATGAAAACTGACAGACCTGGTTTCATACAAAAGGCCACCCTGGTTGCAAGGTGATCTTAAAGCTTTACCATCCCACAAAAGTTTAGGAGATACATTGAAGTGTATTTCAAGGGAAGAAAATGTGTGCATACAGATTTTCTACAATACATGCACTTGCCTTCTCTGCAAGGCTTTTTCACTGGTAGGGTAGAGCAGGATACTGGATATGTGCATTGCACTAAACCACTTCCTAGGGCAATCGTTCATGGAGATGATGCTTCAAACAGTGAACCCAAAGATGCCCAGCTCTGCCAGTGGAAAATATGAAGCTTCCAAGAGACATACCTGAGAATGAATTTTGCAAGCAAAACATTTCTGGTTCACCCTCCAGTAATGGTGCCAAAGACTCTTTTCAGAAACTGAGGACAGCCACTATAAATCAGAGCTGATTATAACAATAAAATGAAAGTAAACATATAGATCTCAGTTCTTGTGGGTTTTTTTCGGGCTATATGGCCATGTTCTAGAGGCATTTCTCCTGACGTTTCGCCTGCATCTATGGCAGGCTTCCTCAGAGGTCTGCTGGAGCTGGGAAAAAGGGGTTTATATATCTGTGGACTGACCAGGGTGAGACAAAAGGCTTTTGTAAGTTGGGCTAGGTGTGAATCTTTTCAACTGACCATCTTGATTAGCATACAATGGGCTGACTGTGCCTGGAGCAAACTCTTAATGAAAGGTGCTTAGAAGTCCCTGCCTGTTTTTCTCTCTGCTGTTTTAATTTTAGAATTTTTTTTTAAATACTGGTAGCCAGATTTTGTTCATTTTCATGGTTTCTTCCTTTCTGTTGAAATTGTCCACATGTTTGTGGATTTCAATGGCTTCTCTGTGTAGTCTGACATGGTGGTTGTGAGAGTGGTCCAGCATTTTTGTGTTCTCAAATAAAATGCTGTGTCCAGGTTGGTTCATCAGGTGCTCTGCTATGGCTGATTTCTCTGGTTGGAGTAGTCTGCAGTGCCTTTCATGTTCCTGGATTCTTGTTTGGGCGCTGCGTT
This sequence comes from Anolis sagrei, assembly GCF_037176765.1. NCBI lineage: Eukaryota > Metazoa > Chordata > Lepidosauria > Squamata > Anolidae > Anolis > Anolis sagrei. The sequence goes on from NC_090025.1 coordinate 163,134,531, forward strand.
TGGTGGTCCCTATGTAGACTTGTCCACAGCTGCATGGTATACGGTAGACTCCTGCAGAGGTGAGAGGATCCCTCTTGTCCTTTGCTGAACGTAGCATTTGTTGGATTTTCTTGGTGGGTTTGTAGATTGTTTGTATGTTGTGTTTCCTCATCAGCTTTCCTATGCGATCAGTGGTTCCCTTGATGTATGGCAGGAACACTTTTCCTCTGGGTGGATCTTCATCTTTACTCTTGTGGCTTGTTCTTGGTCTTTCAGCCCTTCTGATGTCTGAGGTGGAATATCCATTGGCCTGTAGAGCCCAGTTGAGGTGGTTCAGTTCATCCTGGAGGAGGTGGGGTTCACAGATTATTTTTGCACGGTCTGCCAAGGCTTTAATGGTGCTTCTTTTTTGACTTGGGTGATGGTTGGAGTTTTTATGTAGATATCTATCTGTGTGTGTGGGTTTTCTGTAAACGGTGTGACCCAATTGTTGATCTGGTTTACGGATGACTAGGACATCTAGAAAAGGCACTACATCAAGGACTCAGCCCACAACACACTACATCAAGGACTCAGCCCACTTCATTGAAAAAATCAGCAATATCAAGCTAAATACAAATGACATACTGATCAGCTTCGATGTGGTGTCTCTATTTACCATGGTCCCAGTTGCAGACACCATGGCACTCATCAACCAGAGGTTCCCAGAAGACATCACGGCGCTGTTTCACCATTGCCTCACCACCAGCTATTTTCAGTGGGACAATGAATTCTACGAACAGAAAGATGGAGTAGCTATGGGGAGCCCTCTCAGCCCAGTCATAGCTAACTTCTACATGGAACAATTTGAAAAACAAGCTCTTGAAACAGCAACCAAAAAGCCCACTATATGGTTCAGATATGTGGATGACACTTTCACCATTTGGAGCCATGGAGAAGAAGAACTCAACAGGTTCCTGGAACATCTTAACAGCATCCACCCTAACATCCAGTTCACTATGGAAAAAGAAAAGGAAGGAAGATTGCCTTTTCTAGATGTCCTAGTCATCCGTAAACCAGATCAACAATTGGGTCACACCGTTTACAGAAAACCCACACACACAGATAGATATCTACATAAAAACTCCAACCATCACCCAAGTCAAAAAAGAAGCACCATTAAAGCCTTGGCAGACCGTGCAAAAAGAATCTGCGAACCCCACCTCCTCCAAGATGAACTGAACCACCTCAACTGGGCTCTCCAGGCCAATGGATACTCCACCTCAGACATCAGAAGAGCTGCAAGACCAAGAACAAGCCACAAGAGTAAAGATGAAGATCCACCCAGAGGAAAAGTGTTCCTGCCATACATCAAGGGAACCACTGATCGCATAGGAAAGCTGATGAGGAAACACAACATACAAACAATCTACAAACCCACCAAGAAAATCCAACAAATGCTACGTTCAGCAAAGGACAAGAGGGATCCTCTCACCTCTGCAGGAGTCTACCGTATACCATGCAGCTGTGGACAAGTCTACATAGGGACCACCAAACGCAGCGCCCAAACAAGAATCCAGGAACATGAAAGGCACTGCAGACTACTCCAACCAGAGAAATCAGCCATAGCAGAGCACCTGATGAACCAACCTGGACACAGCATTTTATTTGAGAACACAAAAATGCTGGACCACTCTCACAACCACCATGTCAGACTACACAGAGAAGCCATTGAAATCCACAAACATGTGGACAATTTCAACAGAAAGGAAGAAACCATGAAAATGAACAAAATCTGGCTACCAGTATTAAAAAAAAATTCTAAAATTAAAACAGCAGAGAGAAAAACAGGCAGGGACTTCTAAGCACCTTTCATTAAGAGTTTGCTCCAGGCACAGTCAGCCCATTGTATGCTAATCAAGGTGGTCAGTTGAAAAGATTCACACCTAGCCCAACTTACAAAAGCCTTTTGTCTCACCCTGGTCAGTCCACAGATATATAAACCCCTTTTTCCCAGCTCCAGCAGACCTCTGAGGAAGCCTGCCATAGATGCAGGCGAAACGTCAGGAGAAATGCCTCTAGAACATGGCCATATAGCCCGAAAAAACCCACAAGAACTGAGTGATTCCGGCCATGAAAGCCTTCTACAACACATTAAACATATAGATGTTTACCATATTTGCATTTTATTTTTACAATTTACTGGGATTTTTATTTGTATCTTTTCAAATATCTTTTGGTTGGTTGTTTTGAATCCCAATTTTTGTGGAAAGGCACAACCTGATAAAACTTGTGCAAGTAGATATGCCCCATGTCCTTATGCAACTTCACAAAATGTAGTTATATTGGCATAAACCCTACTTAGGTTAGCAAAAAGCACCCAGAGCATTCATTTGTCTATGAAGCCTAGTGCTAACTACCTTAGACACTAACCACTATTTCTGTGAAAATTTCCTCCATGGGATTTCTTTGTTAGCAAACACGGGAGACTATGGGGTGCTGTGTTAAAGTGCTAGTGTAGACTTTCTATTTTAATTCTACTTTCAAGCAATGGACAATTTGTAACAGGGGATTGTAATCTGGAACATGAAAGGATTTCTGCTGCATGTACATTTCTACAATGAATTCACAACCTACCAAATGCATCAGAGTAACTAAGAGAGTGGTGTACAATACAGCCAGCAGATAAGACTTTCAGTGGTTAGAAACATCTGTTTGTCTGAAAACACCCAGGAGCCTCAATGAAATTGCAGCTTTTGGACACGTGCTTACTTATTTTCAGATATACAAATATTGGTAGGAAAGTAAGCTTGCATACCTGTAACCATGTTTCTTCTAGTGGTTAACTGTGAAATTCACACCTGTGGTATTTCCCTGCGTCCACGCAGCTGACTCGGATCTTTCTTGAAAGCTTTTCCTAATTAGGGACTCGAGCCCTGCCCATCTACTCCTAATAAAGCCAGGCAGTGGGGCTTGGAGCCTTAGTTCCGTACCGCGAAAGACAGTCGGAGATAAAAGGCATGACAGAATGTGGGGAGGATGGGCGGGTTGTGTGAATTTCACAGTCCCACGGATGGTCGGTGTCATGCTAGTGCAGAAAAAAGTACTGCTCTCCCAAAAGCCATCTCCTTCTTGGCAGCTAAGTCCAATTTATAATGGGAGACAAAAGTATGCCGTGTTGACCATTTGGCCACCTGACAGATATCATCCAGAGGCACACCGTGCAAAAAAGCCGTAGAGGCTGCCAATGCTGTAGTGGAATGAGCATGGATCTGAACAGGTAAGTCCAGTCCTGCCATTTTATAAGCTAGCTGGATAGCTGCAACTATCCAGGCCGCCAACCTCTGGGTAGAAACAGGAAGGCCCACAGTATCCCTACGGTACTTAACAAAAAGTCATAGTGACTTCCGTAATGGAGCTGTGCGGTGGACATAAAAAGCAAGAGCCCTCCGCACATCAAGAAGGTGCAAAGACCACTCCAGGGGAGTAGAAGGATTTGGAAATAAGGTTGGAAGGACAATGTCCTGAGACATATGAAACTATGATGCTATCTTAGGTAAGAAGGAAATGTTTGTGCCCAGCATGACCTTATCCTAATGAAATTTCAGGTAAGGACTATCGACTCAAGAGCCATAAGCTCACTAGCGCGACGAGCAAAAGTAATAGGCCCTAAAAATGCTGTTTTCCATGATAGATGGAACATGTCAGAAGTGGCCATTGGTTCAAATGGTGGTTTCGTAAGGGCAGAAAGAACAACCTCCAACCTCCAAAAGGGGGGCACAGGCCTACTTGGGGCCAGAAATTTCTAAAGCCTTGCAGAAATCTCTTTACAAGAGGATCGGATAAAGGAGAGGGAAGAGAATGCTCACTTCTAAACGAATCTATAGTTGCCAGATTGACCTTCAAGAATGATAATGAGAGTCCTGAATCTGACAGAAAAATCAAAAAAATCCAGGAGGAGGGAAGTGGAAGCAGACAGAGGCTGAATCCCATGCTTTTGTGAAAAAATGCAAAAATGACACCACTTACAAATGTAAGAATGTTTAGTGGCAGGTCTCAGAGTAAGGTCCAAAATGCCCTTTACTGGTTTAGAGAGGGCTGAGGCTGGATCTGCCATGCCGTCAACTGGAACTGAGTGACCTGGGAGTACAGGACTGGACTGTTGCCCACAGTCAGCAAGTCCGGTCTGAGTGGCAACTGAATGTAATAGCTGCCTGCAAGTTGGAGCACTGACAAACCATGGCTGGCGGAGCCACCATGGTGTGATGAGAATGCAATCGACCTGCTCTGCTTGAAGACGAGAGACCACTCTGGACAGCAGTGGCAGTAGTGGAAAGATATACAGGAAGGCGGATGTCCAATCCAGGAGGAAGGCATCTCCCAAACAGCCTGTCTGGTGGTGGTAAGATGTGCTCCAAAGAACTGGCACTTCATGTTGGCGGGAGAGGCAAACAAGTCCACAAGGGAAGTTTGCCATCTGACAAAGAGTTCCCATGCCTGGGAAGGATGAAGGGACCATTAGTGGTCAGTATAAACTGTCTGACTGAGGGAGCCAGCAAGAGAGTTCTTGATGAATGGCACTGATGGTTATGGTTTTGGCTATATACCAGTCCCAGATTCTGATGATGAGGGCAAGCAAAGTGCGATAGTGCATCCCGCCCTATTTGTTGATATAGAATATCACAATCGTGGTGGTGGTGGTAAGCTGGACAATACTGTCCATGAGCAAATGACAGAAAAGGTGCAGTGCCATTTCTACTGCGAGTAACTCCAAATAGTTGATGTGCTCTGTGCCCTCTATGGCCGCCCAAGGACCATGAGTGGTGTGACCCTTGAGGTGAGCTCACCATCCTGAGAGGGAAGTGTCTGTTGCTAACATTGCCCACAAAGAGATTGGAGTGATGAGGCCACTAGCTGAGAGACCTGTGGATGGGTAAAGGGACAATGAGACATTCATTGGGCTCATCCTGCATGGGATGAAATGCCCGAAAAAAAACAATTCTGGAGAGGCCGAAGGTGCAAACAGGAGAAAGGAGTTGCAGCTGTGGTGAATGCCATGTGTCCCAAAAGGCACTGGACATCCCTGGCATGGATGTATGGCTTCTGCCAGACTCAAAGAGCTAATGAATGCAAATTCAGAAACCTGTCTTCTAGCATAAACAAGAATAAACAAACAAAGGTCCCAGAACATAAGTTGGAATTGCTGTCTGTTAGAGTAGTCAAACTGGAGTCCTTGAGTCAAACCAATAGTTGTTTTAGGAGAGAACACCGAGTTGTTGCTGCTTTTGCGGACAAAAGGCGGGGCTGGAGTCCCTAATTAGGAAAAGCTTTCAAGAAAGATCCAAGTCAGCTGCGTGGACGCAGGGAAATACCACAGGTGTGGATTTCACAGTACCACGCAGAAGAAATGAGTGTCCAGTGTAGCAAATTAGTCAAACAAGCAAGCAAACAAACAAACTAAATCCAAACACCTGTTGCTGGGACCTCACTCTGAAAGAAAGCAATACTGTGTATTTAATTTGATGGCATTTTCATCAAAATAAGTAGAAAAACTAAGTTTTAAGAATCAGTTCCAAATAATGTATTCAATTTAGCCAGTATAGAATACTAACACAAAAATAAACATGACAGAAATCAGTTTTATTCACAATGACTAATTTTAAGATTAACAGATGTCACTTTGCCATTGAGTTTCCTACTGAAATTTGCAGATGCTGACTCTACCCTAGAATTTCAGTGGCCATTGCAGCAGCTCTTTGTGGTCCAAAGAGAGGAGAAGACAGGAAGTGAGATAGGAAGGAACCAAGACGAAAGAGAAGGAAGGAGCTGGAAGCCATAAGCATCTGTAATAGGATTTTGGGTTGTTGTTGTTCATTCATTCAGTCGCTTCCGACTCTTCGTGACCTCATGGACCAGCCCACACCAGAGCTCCCTGTCGGCTGGCACCACCTCCAGCTCCTTCAAGGTCAAGCCAGTCACTTCAAGGATACCATCCATCCATCTTGCCCGTGGTTGGCCCCTCTTCCTTTTTTGATTTTGGGAGAGGAGGTGAATTATTTTGGTGATGGAAGTCCGCAACTTTTTATAATGCACTTTGACCAGTGAAAGTGGTAGGATATGGCAACAAAGCAGGGCACACAATTTTTCTATGTGACCTCCCAGAAGCACACTCCATTCCTCAAATGTAATGATTACTCCTCCAGGAAGCATATTATAGTTACTTGATTACGACATGATTTATCCAGCATGGTAAGTCTTTGAAGAGCATCTCCTGTCATCATCAAGACAGGTAGAGGTCAAAGATGCAGACAGATAAACAATCCACCATGATTTCACCTGCTCAGATATATATCGCAAGCACTAAACAACACTATCTCCAGTATTTACAGGAAATTAGAAGATGCTGTTCCACTGCACAAATAGCCAATAAATAATGCAAACCATTCGTAAATTATGCAAAAGCCATCCCATAGACCTGCAGGCCATGCCAAATGCAGCTGTGGACAAAAAGAACTGCAGGAGCTAGTGGGATGGCATCACAGACTGCATCATTAATGCAACAAATAGATTGTCTGTCTGTGTGTGTGTGTCTTCAAGTCATTTGTCAGCTTACAGTTTCATCAGGATTTCTTAGGCAAGGAATACTCAGAGATTGTTTAGCCAGTTTCTTCTTTTGGGATAGAGCCCACAATTATTGTTATTTTTAAAAGTGGGGCAGCCAGCAAGGATAAATGCAAAGTTTGGAAAATGTACTTTTCTGGACTACAATTCTCTAACCCCAAAATTCTTTCAACCTATGAAGGGCATCATGGAACAAAGCAGAGTTGCTAGGTTAATACTGTACTGAAATTTCAAGGCCCAAACCTTATTTCAGTAACCGTCAAGCATGGTTGCTCAGAATATATAATTCAAATGTTTATTTTTAATTGACTAAAGAAGAATATGGACACACACACACACATTCAACAAGGCAATGCACTTGCCCTGATACTGCTCCCTCTTGCCCTGGAAAGAAGGGTTCAGGCCTCAAGATCTGGAACCATAAAGCAATAGGTAAAAACACCACCATGACCTCATATTAGGACTGATACACAACCTTTGACCAGTATACAATTAGAAAACATGTTTAAAATCAAATCTAATGTGCCCTAGGTATGCATTTATTTATATATATATATAATTTATCTCCCACCCTTCTCACCGAAGGGCACTCAGGGCGGCTCACAACAAAAGCACAGTTCGATGCCTTGAACACATATTAACATAACAACATATACATTAAAATCACATAATCAAAAGATATCAATTAAAACAATTAGTTAAAATCACAGAATCCAAAAACATATACAATTGTCATCTGTATTGTTCATTATTACACTTAGATATCAATTATTGCACTGGGAGTTACTTTGCAAATGCTTGTTCCCACAATCAGATTTTACCTTTCTTCCTGAAGGGCAAGAGGTAGGGGGCTGATCTAATGTCCCTGGAGAGGGAGATCCATAGCCAAGGGGCCACCACCGAGAAGGCACTGTCTCTCGTCCCCACCAGTCGCACCTGTGAGCGGGATGGGATCGAGAGCAGGGACGATCTTAATCTCCAAGATGGTTCATTGGGGGGGGGGGGGAGGATACGTTCGGACAGGTAAACTGTGCCAGAACCATTTAGAGCTTTATAGGCTAAAGCCAGCACTTTGAATTGTGTTCGATAGCAGACTGACAGCCAGATGAGCTGGTGCAACAGAGGAATTGTGTGCTCCGTGTCCCACTCCAGTTAGAAACTTGGCTGCTGCCCATTGGACTTCTTGAAGCTTCCAAACAATCTTCAAAGGCAACCCCACGTAGAGCATGTAGCATCAAACTATCTCCACTCCTATAATGTTCTTATACCAATGACTTTTGCTGGAAATCCCAGCTTCTTTAGCTTCAAGTGGTGTGTGCATGCCTCAATCCTAACAAATCGGCACTTATCAGACAGGAGAGAAGGACAACTCCTCAGGCTTACTTCATCCATTATATAAGGGGACACTTATTGTTAGCACTGCTTCAAGGACATCCAGGAAATGACCTGCTTCATTACAGCTTTGCCAGCAGTGATTCCTAGGTGTATCGTTATTCTACCTTTTATATCTGCTATTTTGTCTAAGCCACTTGGGCACCTGAACACTGTTTTTGGTTCTGTGCATGCTAATTCTATAAAAAAAACTCAAAATACTTCTATGTGCTAAACTATGGGCTGATGTGTTAAGATGTTACTTTTGCAAGAACTACTCAGGGAGTGACTAATAATTGTATCCACACCAAAAAAATGTTACTACCCATGGATTCCTCACACTGTAAGGCTGCAAAAGTCCATTATACAAGTCTCATTGCTAAATCACAAGGCTTCTAAAACTGGATGCTTTGTTTGGATTTCCAAGTAGGTTTGTGGGTTCAGTATGGACAAGGTCTTCTGTACCTTTCTGAAAGTTACAGATATTCAGGAATGTCAACTAAAGCACAGTTTTTCACCATTGTATGATAGCAGAGCCAATAGCTGATGAGCTACAGCTTTTGTCTTTCATGCAATAGATGAAGCCCTAGCGGTGTAAGGTAAAGAAGAAAGAAAGGGGAACATCTAACAAGGCTGTTAATTAACAATAATGTGCCTCTAATTATATTGCCTTTGGGTTATAAAAGATAGAACACCCCAGAATCCCTGATGTTATATCATGAGGCTGCTTTATGATATTGGCTCCATCACTTTAAGACAGGTAAACAAACAAAAACTGTTGCCCTTTCTTCAAAAATCACATCAGAACCCTTCCAAGTAGGTTACTATTCTGGGGATAATAGTACAGTAGAGTCTCGCTTATCCAATTCCCCCAGCATCAACGGCCAGTCTGGGGTCAGAGTAAAGAAGGGAGCCAAGAAGACAGTTCCATCTTGTCTCCTGTGACATCAGAGCCCCTCCCCCAGCAACAATATATTATTATGTAATACTAATATTATGACTGATTTATTACTACTATGCTAACAATATAATATGTTGTATGTACATATGACTTGTAAGCCGCCCTGGGTCCCCTTTGGGGTGAGAAGGGCGGCATATAAATGTCGTAAATAAATAAATAAATACATGGCTGTCTCTTTGGCCACTCTCAAAAATATCTGTCATTACTTCAGCAAGAGTATGTTTCATCTCTGGGCTTCTCATCTTGTTAGTTAAGTTATACCAGCAGTATGACAAATTTAACCATGAGATATGTTCAAGTCTACATAACTTTTAAGCCGAGAAGCCAGAAAAAGGATACCTTGACATTCAGCTTAATTTGCTGACAGCTTTTTGCTATGAAATCTACTCCAAAGAAGAACAGACCTCTCTCAAGCTGCCAGCTTTTGCTTCTCCATACTTTCACCCATCTCAGGCTGTGGAGGAGTGATTCTCCTATAGGTATTTTAGGCTTCCAACTTGCAGACGTTACAGCCACCAATAGCAGGCGTTCTGAGACTTGAAAATCACGGAAGACCAAAAAAGTTCAGAATCTCTCTTCTCTAGACCACCCATCTCCAGTTCAACATTTTCCTTATGTACTTTGTTGGATTAAAGTTTCCATCACTTCCAACTAACATGCCCATTACTATTCTGTTTGGGGGGTTTTTTGGTCATCTCAGGAGCGACTTGAGAAACTGCAAGTCGCTTTGGTGTGAGAGAACTGGCCGTCTGCAAAGAACTTGCCCAGGGGACGCCCGGATGTTTTGATGTTTTACCACCCTTGTGGGAGGCTTCTCTCATGCCCCCGCATGGGGAGCTGAAGCTGACAGAGGGAGCTCATCTGCACTCTCCCTGGATTCGAACCTGCGACCTGTTGGTCTTCAGTCCTGCTGGCACAGGGGTTTAACCCACTGCGCCACCGGGGGCTCCCATTCTGGGGATAATAGTACAGTAGAGTCTCGCTTATCCAATATAAACGGGCCAGAAGAACATTGGATAAGCGAAAATGTTGGATAATAAGGAGGTATTAAGGAAAAGCCTATTAAATGTCAAATTATGTTATGATTTTGTAAATTAAGCACCAAAACATCATGTTTTACAACAAATGACAGAAATAGCAGTTCAATACATGGTAGTGTTATGTAGTAATTACAGTATTTACAAATTTAGCACCAAAACATCGCAATGTATTGAAACAGTTATGGATCTGGGCAGGAGGCAGACTGCGTTGGATAATACAGAACATTGGATGAGCAAAGGTTGGATAAGTGAGACTCTACTGTAGTTGAGGCTCAAGATACCTCAAAGATTGCTGTAATGATGGAACAGTTATATGTCAGAAAAAAGGGGTAGGATAGAGAGAGAATGTACCAATTAATTCAGCAAGATTTAAGCTGTTCAGATCATTTTTATTAATGTAATGCTACCTTGTGATTTTCAGGTATCTTCCCTGCTATTTCATGTTGCACTTGTCTTCTTCAACCATATCATGAACCAGGAATTTCACCCCTACTTGATCCCAATAATCCTATCCGGGCCACTCCTGAATACCTCAGTGTAGATTATCACCATAAATCAGTTTGAGTAACAACTTTCCAATCACAGAAATATTTCTACCAGGAGAGAAAAAGATCCCTAACACTGTTGGGACACTGTACTATTGCCCGGTCTCTTTGAGGTAAAACATGAAGTTAAGATGTTATTAACAATACAGGTACAAATGGAGAGAATCCTGATATTCACTATAAAAGTGTTATGTATAAATATGTGAAGGAAAGTCATAGGGAGGAGGTAGCTAGAGTCTAGGACATGCAATGATGGCCTCAAACTACAAGAAAGGAGATTCCCCCCAGAACATTAGGAAGAACTTCCTGACTGTGAGAACTGTTCAGCAGTGGAATTCTCTGCCCCAGAGTGTGGTGGAGGGTCTTTCTTTGGAGGCTTTTAAGCAGAGGCTGGATGGTCATCTGTCAAGGGTGCTTTGAATGCGATTTTCCTACTTCTTGGCAGGGGGTTGTACTGGATGGCCCACGAGGTCTCTTCCAACTCTATGATTCTATGAAAACCGAACTAGTGTAATGGGATTCAAACAGCTTTTCGAAGCACCATTGTGTATGCAAGAATGCTGTCTTCATATAACCCTGTTTACAGTTCAGTCCTAATTACTTTTAATGCTATAATAAGTATCTTAACCAAACCAAACCCAACACAGCAATTACACCAAGAAGACTGCAGCCTAGCAAGTGATTTTGTGAAAGAGGAGACTTTAAAGGGTGTCTTTCTCACTAACAAGTGCATGTCAAGCAATCTTTCTGTACTCCTAAATGCACAGAACTGACTTCTAAGAGCTTGACTGTATGCAGATCAGGTTCTACCTAAACTCATGCATTTTACTGAATTTAGCTGCATCTGTGCAGGTGTTGACTGCACATGTGCGTCCTGGACTGTGAACATAGTTTTGTTTGATGGAAGCCAGAAGAACTTCCTTACATTTCAACGAACAAAGGTGAGAGAATGAGTTCAGGTTTCAAAAATGCCTTTTGAATCTAAAATCCAGACTTACTCACATACACAAAGACAAAGAGCAGAGAGAGAGAAATCAAGGAAACTGAATAACATCCATAGTTAACTCTCTCCCCCCCCCCCCCCCCCACACTAGAACTCCGATATTTGCTAACACCTCAGACTATGATTCTACACAATGGATTCACTATATCAACAGAGGCTGGGACTAAATCAGAGATTCTTAACTTTTGCACCTCCAGGTCTTTTTATGCCATTGTGGTAAGTGGATGGGACAAAGTTTTGCCTTTTCCTGTAGTTCCAGGCAAACGTAAACCTCTGCAATCTTTCCTAGCTTGTGTGTTTTTTCCCACTGTGAAGTCTTGGCTCTGTCTTTTCCTCTCCTCTGCTTTAGTTCCTCCTGTTTACAGGCCTTCCCAATAGAGTAGATAACTTTCTTTGTATTAGTTTTTGGGTGGAGCTTAAAATCCCCCCAGAAGCCAATCTAAGTTGGTCTATTCCATTTCCCTGGACAAAGCTCTTTGCTGGATTCATCCTTCTTTCTACAGTAGAACTACAGTCTTTTAGAGGCTTGGATATTGTCTGGAATCCTAGGCCTAGAAATCCAAAACAAGCATTCTGAGCATCTTCTGCTGCTGCATTTAGCAGTATTTTATACCAACAGTCCAAAAAACAACTGAAGCTTTTGGTGAGCCTAAGCTTCACAGAAAAGAAGATTAAGACAGTTTATAGCCATTGCTTGGCACCAGAGGCAAGCGAGACTTTCAAAGACCCCAGAAGGATGACTGCAACCAGCAAATTCTCCTTTTGTAATGTAGTTTTTTAAGTTATCTTATGATTGTCCCGGGTGAATTTAACCCTTTATTCTTGTTTCAGTAAACTCATTTGGTTATCTTTTCACTTTGCCTCAAAGTGCCTCTGTCTGCTAAGGGTCTTAATCTTATCGGAAGGTATCAGATAGCCCTCGAGTAAAGCCAGAACATGTAGTTTTCTCAAAGGCTTGGGCGTGCCATCACACCCATTAGTACCTTTCACAGAATCATAGAATCATGGGCTTCCAGTCCAACCCCCTGCCAAGAAGCAGGAATATTGCATTCAAAGCACCCCTGACAGATGGCCATCCAGCCTCTGTTTAAAAGCCTCCAAAGAAGGAGCCTCCACCACACTCCAAGGCAGAGAGTTGGCATCTTGATCACATTCTGAGGTTGTTTGGTCCACATGTTGAAGCTTTCATCTGTGAAATGATGGAGGGAATAAAACTCTAGGATTATTTCTGGCAGAGAAAACTCCTAAATCTTAACAGTTCTTTTGTTTCAGCTTATTCTGTATCTCTTCAAAGCACAGGATGCTTTTTAAAAGAGAGTTTATATTCCTGCAAGTTGTTTAAACATCAGGTTCCTTCAAAAACAAAACATTCCAGACTTCTCCACCAACTTGCAAAATATTGTTCCTTCTTAATAAAAGTTTATTGTGTAGCTTAAAAATATGCAGGACAGAGACTTAACAGTTTTCTCCTTTATTGGGTAGTAAGTCTTTATAAATTCAATGGCATTCAGACAGTGACTACACTGGCTCGTGGGATAAATCTGAAAGCTGATAATTTCAGTAAAACCTGCAAGACACGTGAAAAGGAATGAGAAACAGAAGGATGTCCTCCATAATACTGTGGGACATAACATCACGGTAATATGACACTTCCCCCCACCCCAACCCCATGGGATAGAGTCCTGTGACCTGGAATCACTCTGAAACAGAAATGCTTCAAATTTAGAATTGCACCACATAAGCAAAATCTGTCATATTTTTAAGCACACCAATGTGCAATGGAAAATCCTGCACTGGTTCTCTGGGGGTCAGGATTCCTGAGTGGGAAGGGGGGGGGTCATGAGTGGAGTGACAGAGAGGTCACCAAAGACCATCAGAAAACTCAGTATTTTTGTTGGTCATGGGGGTTTTGTGTGGGAAGTTTAGAACCCCTCCAATTCTATCATTGGTAGGGTTCAAAATGTGCTTTGATTGTAGGCGAACTATAAATCCCAGCAACTTCAGCTCTCAAATGTCAAGGTCTATTTTCCCCAAACTCCATTAGTGTCCACATTTGGGTATATTGAGGATTTGTGTCAAGTTTGGTCCAGATCTATCATTGTTTGAGTCCACAGTGCTCTCTGGCTGTAGGTGAACTACAACTCCAAAACTCAAGGTCAGTGCCCACCAAACCCTTCCAGTATTTTCTCTTGGTAACAGGAGTTCTGTGTGCCAAGTTTGGTTCAATTCCCTCATTGGTGGAGTCCAGAGTGCTCTTTGATTTTAGGTGAACTATAAACCCAGCAACTATAACTCCCAAATGACAAAATCAATTCCCCCCAACCCCACCAGTATTCAAATTTGGGCATATCATGTATTTGTGCCAAATTTGGTCCAGTGAATGAAAATACGTCCTGCATATCAGATATTTACATATTAACAGTAGCAAAATTACTGTTGTGAAGTAGCAACAAAAATAATGTTATGGTTGGGGATTACGTCAACATGAGGAATTGTAAGGGGTCGCGGCATTAGGAAGGTTGAGAACCATTGGCTTAGTGATTCTGAAAACTGCATTTTAAAAATAAGCTTTCTAAGATATTGCATGGATGTTGTTGACCACATATCTACTCATTAAAAAAGAAAGGATTTACAAAGACCAAAAATGAAAAACCGAAGCTTGCTAGTGACTTTGCGTTGATCCCACTGCCCTAGAGCATGGCCCTTGGTTTCACCTTGTGTTTGTTTATATGCCCCTGGTATGATCCTGAAAGGGATCAGGAAGAGGACTCTTTCTAATAGGCAGAGGAGTAATTAAAATAGTCAGAAGATTAGTGTGGAGCAGTGCCCACTTCTTATTTTCTTACCCACCCACAGAGACATTTTTCTGCTTCTTCGATAAGGCCATTACTCAAATCTCAGTAACCTATCAGATTTTGTTCCTTGTTTTTTTATGGTCTTCTATAGAAAAGTAGTCACTTCATTTCATATTGCCCCTCTACTCCTTATTCTGTAAAATGGTCGCATCATTACTTCCTTCCCCTGGGAACAGCTGATACAAATTGGCTTCAAACTTAATTAATTATCTTTCCTTGGTGCATGCTTATTAATTCCCCACAGAGAACAAGTCTATACTCATAGGGATTTACGCAAAAATATTCAAGTTCCTCTGACTTTCCTTGCCAGATCATTGGTTATTATTTGCTTGATCTTACCATCAACATACTTCCAAGGGAGAAAGAAAATCATCTATCTATGGCTGATTGGGGCAAACTGGTTTTCAAGTCCTATTTACTGAAGATATGTATACTCCTCTTATTTAACTCCACACAGCAGCTTATGGCAAATCTCAAAGACAATAAAAATGATAATAAAGATTTTTAAAGGAGTAGAAAAATCTGTAATCAGCAGAATACCAGACTTAGAAGTGTGTTTATTTATTTAAAGTAATTTTAGTTACTTTTTAGATCATTGAATAATAGAATTCAGTCTAACCCTCTGCCAAAAAGGAGGAAAATCACACTCAAAGCACCCTTGACAGATGGCTATCCAACCTCTGTTTAAAAGCCTCCAAAGAAGGAGCCTCCACCACATTCTGGGGCAGAGAGTTCCACTGCTGAACAGCTCTCACAATCAGGAAGTTCTTCCTAATGTTCAGGTGGAATCTCCTCTCCTGTAGTTGATCTCTCTTAGTATCACACAAAACCAAAGTGGTATTAACATATAGCATATAGCAAAGACTGAAAAGCTATCCTTGGGCCCTTTCAAACTACATAAGTATACCACTATAGCACTATGATTCCAGTACATAAGTATAACACTATGATTCCACCGTAACTGTCATGCTTTTTGATAATTAGGGAGGGGTTGTCAGGGGATGCTGTGGCTTTAGCTTTAAATATGTTTTTAATCAGTTTGTATGGATTTTAACTGTGAATTTTTAAACAACTTTGATTTTTAATTCTGTTTCAATATTTGTATATTTGTAAATTTCAAATTGTATTGAAATGCTTTTAATGTTAGTCACTTTGAGCCGCCTTTGTGGAGAGCAAAAGCAGGGTATAAATAAACATAATAATAAATATAATCATAGTAATTCCTAAACAATTTTCACCCAGAGCAGCCTAGTGCTTCACCAACCTAGAAACCTCAGGATTTGACAATGTGTTGCCATGACAATTAAAGTACAAAGTAAAGACGTGTAACTGTGTCATTTGGAAGGGCACCCTAAACTAAAAGCTAATTATGACCTCAGTTAAAGCTAAATTGAAGAGGTAAATCTATATCTCATCTATATACCTTATAAAAGTGAAAATATGTATGTGTATATGTGGCGGGGGTGCTCTCTTCCACAGACAAGCTCCAATTTCCACAAACAGCTTTAACCCACAGTGCTGAGGAGCCACCAAAAGGCCTCCCTCCAATGATATTTCAGGTTATAGCGAGTGCCATGAACATGTAGCCCAACCCCTGCTAATGTCATCCTCAAACACCATACTCCCCACCGCCCAAGAAATGCTTTCATTCGGGGACAATTTCATCCTAGATTTTACGTGTTTCCTCCACCAGAGTCATTGCGAAGTCTTGGCTCTGCCTTTTCCTCTCCTCTGCTTCGGTTTCCCCTGTTCATAGGTTTTCCCAATACTGTAGATAACTTCCTTTGTATTAGTTTTGGGTAGAGCTTAAAATCCCCTCAGAGGATGAAAGGGTAGGATGGATGGGTGGATGGATGGATGGATGGAAGGAACCAAGGAACCAAGGAACCAAGGAAGGGATGGAGGAAGGAAAGATAGAAGGAAGGAAGGATAGAATGGAAAGAAAGAGGAGGGCCTGAAAAAAGAGCCTGGGTTTGCCCATACCTGCTCTACATAAAGAATGCACAAAATGGTACAGATCTTTTGGGCATACCTTTGCCCTCAGCTCTCACAAGTACATCCAATAGTGAGCATTTATCAATTAAAAGCACTCACATCTAGATGTCCACAGCCATCTTAGATCCTAGCGTGAAAGGCCAGTCCTACCATTAGATCAAGCAGGATGGATTCATCACATGGCAGGAGCCAAAGGCACAGAATAAAGAGCATTGCATGTTTTATGCCAACTGATCATGCCAACCGCATGTTTTATGCCAAAAGCCATCCTAGTGCAATCTACTACAGTGGGTGAAATTGCCATGTCATTCATTACCATAGGATTCACCTGTAACATTACCATAAGATTCACCTGTAAGCCTGGTTGGTTTTTGCTCATGGTTTTGGGGGAATGAGGAAAAGGAGATGCCATCTTGTTCTTTGCCTCAGGAAGCAAAATGCTTTGGACTACCTGTCAGTGCTCAGGAAATGCATTAAATGCCAACACTTTGGGTGCAGGGAGTAGTTTCATATCAAACGTATACTTTCTCATTTGTGAGTCCTAATGCATAGCCTGACTCGTAGAGTGTAATCATGTTTGTGGCCTTTTTTCAAAGTATGTGACATCAACTCAGATTCCCAAGCACATTTGGATTCCTAATTTATTAGGCTCACTTGAATGTCATTTCGGTTGCTGATTTATTTCAGACACAGCGAGATGCCTCTGCTACAGACAAACAAGTCTAAAATGTCTTTCTTGCACAAACCCCACAGTCCTTTTATGGTTAACTGTTCTGTTGACTGCAGCTAAGCTAGCAGGATACTTAACACTCAACTAGAATTGAACTGCATAAAAGGAAGGCAGGTAGACCCAGAAAGCAGAAGCCACATTGTTACACTTTGGGCAATTCTTCTCAGCCTTTCATCTGAGTGCATCTTTGTGGCCATTAAGAGTGATGGAAATCAATGCAGAGGATTTCCTTTGGCAGCATGATGAATAATACAGATGGGATATCCCTTATCAAAATGCTAGAGACTAGAAGTGTTCCCATTTTCAAATACTTGCATATACATAATGAGATATCTTAGATCAGTGTTTCTCAACCTTCCTAATGCCACGACCCCTTAATACAATTGTTCATGTTGTGGTGATCCCCAACCATAACATTATTTTCGTTGCTACTTCACAACTGTAATTTGCTACTGTTATGAATCAATATGTAAATATATGCAGGATGGATTTGATACAAATACGTGATATGCCCAAATTTGAATACCGGTGGGGTTGGGGCGAGGGGGTGGATAATCGATTTTGTTATTTGGGAGTTGTAGTTCCTGGGATGTATAGTTCACCTACAATCAAAGAGCATTCTGACCTCCACCAATGAGGGACTTGAAGCAAACTTGGCACACAGAACTCCCATGACCAAGAGAAAATACTGGAAGGGTTTGGTGGGCATTGACCTTGAGTTTTGGAGTTGTAGTTCACCTACATCCAGAGAGCACTGTGGACTCAAACAATGATAGATCTGGTCCAAACTGGCATGGATACTCGATATGCTCAAATGTGAACACTGGTGGATTTTTGGGGGAAAATAGACCTTGACATTTGGGAGTTGTAGTTGCTGGGATTTATAGTTCACCTACAGTCAAAGAGCATTCTGAACCCCACCAACGATAGAATTGGGCCATACTTCCCACATGGGACCCTCATGATACTGTGTTTTCTGATGGTCTTTGGTGACCCCTCTGACATTTCCTCGCGACCCTCCCAGGGGTTCCGACCCCCAGGTTGAAAAACACTGTCTTAGATAAATATGACATTCATTCATGTTTCATACATACATATCCTAGACACAATGAAGATAACTTTAAACTTTTACTTTTAGTAATTTTGTGCATGAAAAAGGTTTGCGTACATTGAAAGCAAAGGTGTCACTATCTCAGTCAGCCATGTGGAAACTTTTCTATTTTGTAGTATTTTGTAGTTAAGAATTCCAAATGGGCCATGTTCAACCGATAGGAGTAGTAGTAACAGTTCAAGCAATCCCCAATCTGCCTCACAAATGACTCATAGGGGGATGAGACAACAGGAAGTGAAAGGACAACAGGAAGTGAAAGGAATCTACCCTTAAGAAGGAAAATTCACTCCTGAGTTATCATGGGGGGAAAAGATATCTCAACTGAAACTTTATCACCAATCTTTGTTCCCACAAAAAGCCATTTTTTTCAAAATCCAATTATCACAGGGACAGAAAGTGAAGTCAAATCTTCTTAATAGGGGCACAGCCAGCAAAACAAACACCACAGGAGTGTTAATCCTTCCCTATGCTTGTTGTTTATTAATTCAGTCACTTCTGGCATTTCGTGACCTCATGGACCAGCTCATGCCAGAGCTCCCTGTCGGCCATGGCCACCCCCAGCTCCTTCAGAGTCAAGCCAGTCACTTCAAGGACACCATCCATCCATCTTGCCCTTTGTTGGCCCCTCTTCCTTTTTCCTTCCATTTTCCCCAGCATCAGTGTCTTCTCTAAGATTTCCTGTCTTCTCATCATGTGGCCAAAGTACTTCATCTTTGCCTAATATCCTTCCCTCCAATGAGCAGGCTTTATTTCCTGAAGTATGGACTGATTGGATCTTCTTGCGGTCCAAGGCACTCTCAGAATTTTCCTCCAGCACCACAGTCCCTATGCTATCCGAAGCTTAAAAATCTATATTTTTGGCTGGAGTGATACTTAAAAATGTACCTGTTCTGACTTATATACAAATTCAACTTAAGAACAAACCTACAGAACCTATCTTGTTTGGAACATAGGGACTGCTTGTAGTAGTAATTACTCCAGCAATGAATCCAAGTGGGACTAATAAATCAGTGGGGGGGGGGGGGGGAATCTGGGACTCCAGGCATCTTACAGCAATTAAAACAGATAAAATCTGAGCCAATCTGAGGCACATCAACTGCCTGAACCTGCAACCTTTGACAACGCCCAAGAACGATGGTCCCAGCTAGATCTGCCTTGTCTTGCCTCCAGCTCTAACGGCAAATATTAGGGTTTAATCCTCCTCCAGATTCAACCACAGAATCTATTTCCAGGACCAAGAAATTGAATGTGAAATCTCCCCCTCAAGAATAGGAAGTGTGTTTTCTCCTCTATCAGTGAGGAACTACAAGCTTTTTCCCAGCAGAAAAAAATGGGGAAAAGGGGAAAATCCCATTTGTGATTATAGAAAGATGACAAATAGTCGGGAATCGAAGGATGAGTGCTATAAATGATGCAAAAGGACATATCCTAGTGTTGGATGCTGCCCAGATTCTTAAGCTGCCAAATACAGTGATTGTTCCTCAAAGAGGAGAAAGGGGTATCATTGTACACAGACTCTCTTGACTGATGTAAGCCTTTCCATCTGGAAACTCTGAGTCATTAGTCAAGGTCAAGGGCAGTTAAGGGCAAGCCAAATAAGATGCTTTTGTAGACAATATTGATGGAATACTACGTATCCCCCCACCCACCCCCCAATCACCCTCTCGCATTAAGACTCTGGCTTCATTTCAGAGAACTGTTCAGTCCTCATAAGGCTTGGGGGCTTTGATGCCCATTTCTTTGAATGCTTTAGTCTTTGTTTATCCCCTTCTCATTTCACCTTTGCCCTCAAGGAACTCAGAGTAATCAACATGGCATTTTCCATTCTTTATCCTTATAGAAGCTCAGTGTTAAGCAGAGAGGAAGTGAACCCATTTAGACTATACAATTATAGTGCTATGATTCCACTTTAAGTGTCATGGTTATGTCCTGGAGTTGGAAGTTTTGGGTGAGCCGTTTTTAATTCCCAGTCAGAGTTCTCGTGTTTCCAGTGCCGGATTTACCAAGCACAGGGCCCCATTGCCTGGGGGGGGGGGGGGCATTTTTCTGCCCCGCAAAACAATACGTTTACAATTGACTTTGCTTATGTTGTACAATTCTAAATTTGAAAGCATTTCGGAGCAATTCCAGACATATAGAGTTGATAGTATATGGACCTCATCACATTGAGGTCCTGAAACTGGGGGAAAGTGGGTGCATCTGTAGGGCGGCGGGCAGCATGGGAACCTCTCATCCCACCACCCATATCACCTTGTTCCCCATCCCATGGGGCGGGGGGGGGGGGGGAGCATCACTTCCTATCAAATTAGCAGTTCTCAAAGGTTGTAGGGGTTTCCTCATAGGACACTTCCAGCACAGGACTCTGTCCAGGGCCTATGTTTGAATGGGTAAGAAAACCCATGTGATGAAGTCGGTAGAACTACACAAAACAGGCAGTGTAGACCTACCAGGCCTACCCCATTCAGGCCCAATTAAGGAGCCTCGTATCTTAACTAGCACAGGGCCTCGTTAGTCCTAAATCCGGCACTGTCTCAGACTATCAGTCCCTGATTCCACTGGATGGAACCAAGGTGGTTGAAGAGAAACAGCTTTTTGATTGTACAGTATGAATAGACCAAGTGAAGTCAAATTTGGCCATGGCAGTCCATGCTCTGGTTACATTCTGTATAGACTACTGCAATGAGCTCTACATGGAGTTGCCTGTGAAGACTGTTAAGAAGCTTCAAGTGATCCAATGGCCAGCAGTCAAATTACTCACTGGAGCGAGGTACAGGGAGCATACAACCCCCCTGTTAGGCCAGATCCACCGGCTGCCAGCCTGTTACCAAGCCCTAAAGAATTCTGGCCCAATTTACCTGTCTGAGCATATCTCCTGTATGAACCATCTCAGAGATTAAGATCATCCGAGGAGGACCTGCTCTCGGTTCCACCTTCCTCGCCAGCACGATTGGTGGAGACAATACACACTCCTCGGCCATGGAACTCCCTCCCCAACAAAATTAAATCAATGCCCTCCCTCCTGGACTTCAAAAGAAAAGTAAAACTTGGCTATGAGACCAAACCCTTGGGCAATAAGCAATACAAGGAATCAATTGCAATAGATATGATATTTGGAACGGCTTGAATTACAATTATTGGATTATGTGATTTTAATGCTTACATTGATATGTTTTAATTCCATATTTTTAATGTTAAATGATGTCATGTTTTATGATTTAATTGAAAATTGTATGTTATTATTGTTATGTTAGGTTTCTGTATGTGAGGCATTAAATTTTGCCATAATTATGTTAGAAATCACTTTGAATCTCCCGCTGGGGTGAGAAAAGCAGTATACAAGTGAAGTAAATAAATAAATAAAGAAATAATGATTGCTCCTAAACTATCAAATGCTAAGCACTCATTTGAACTGTGCTCTACTTACTGCATGTCGAAGGGTGTAGAATTAATGCCATTTGACACCACTTTAATTGCCATTACTCAATATTAGGCAATCATGGGATTTAGTTCTACACTGTTTTTAGCCTTATGTACCAAAGAATGCTGGTGCCTTACCAAACTACAACTTCCAGGGTTCCATGGTTGTTATAGTGGTGTTAAACTCCATTAATTCTGTGGTATAGATGCACCCAGGACTGGACCTTGTTTTTACTGTGCCTGTGCTACTCAATGCTCATGGATCAGTGACAGTTTGCCTGCTAGTCCACAGTGAGTTTCCATAACATAAATGGAACATAAATGGACGGTAAATGGAACATAGGAATGGCACAAGGATTATGAGAACGGATCTGATTTCAACTGAGGCGTTATGTCTGTTTTGTTGATCTGTCTTGTTGATTGTTAACTGTTGTGGATTGATGCTGTTGATCCTGTTTGTTGCATTGTTATGTTTTAATTGCACTGACACTGGTTGATAATTGTACCATGTAAACCGCATTGAGTTGCCTGTTAAGGGCTGAAAAATGCAGTATAGAAATAAAGCAAATAAATAAATAAATAAATAAACATTATAAATTGGAAATAATTTGGTGCTGGTCACTGGCACACTAGAGAAAAATACTTGGGGAACACCGCACTATACAACACTGACTTGGTGCAATATTTCCGCATTTTCCCAGCAGTGAAATGGGAGGCATTATTGAATTCTTCAGTTCAAAAGGAGAGAGACTTGAGCAATAGTTAGTCTTCTAAATGTTGAGGGACTCTAACTCTGGTGAGGCAGAACAGCAACATCTGGAAGGCCACAGCTCCCTCTCTCCCTCTTTAAAGGTTCACGCTAGCACTTTAAAAAGAGCCCAGAAACAATTATAGCCTTGACCTGCGACTTCATAATGTTTTTCTTCACTTCTCCTTCCTACAAAAGCCTATTATCCTAGAAAGTTTCTTCTCCCTTTCCAAGAGCTGCTAAGTATTACACAGACTGAAAACAGAGCTTCTCCGTGTCTTAAAAGACTAAGACATTTATTGTGTGCATGGTTGTTTTTAATAAAGTGAGCTTTAGTCCACTAAATCCATTGATCTTTAAGGTGCCATGAGTCTCTTTGTTGTGTTTTCCCACAAATAAATGAACTACCCCTCTGGATATTTCTACTAAATGGGGCTACCTCTCTGAATATCACTACTAGCTACTTATTCAAAAAGCGTATGCCAGGTGCACAATCATACAATCTTCCAGATTTTGTCAGATTATAAAACCCAGCAGCTTCATCTGACAATCCCAAAGGGCAGGAATTCTGGGAGTTGGAAGACCACAAGATTCCTATGCCTTTCATACCATATACTTAAATACCTATCTATACACATAATAATACGTATGTATGTATATGTGGTGGAGGTGTCCACTGGCACAAACAGGCTCCTGTCTTCACAAACAGCTTTAACCCACAGTGCTGAGGAGCCACCAAAAGCACTCCCTCCAAGAACATGTCAGGTTGTAGCGGGAGCCATGAACATGTCTCCCAACCCCTGCCAATGCCCTTCCCAAACACCATAACATCCACCACCCAAGTGAAGGCTTTCATTTGAGGACAATTTCACCCTAGATTTTCTGTTTATCCTCCAGAATGGACATCCAAGGGTTCCTTTCTCTCTCCATGGGTGTGGACTTAGCATGGCCCTGGCCACTGCCTCTCCCATAACCATATCCTACCATTTCCTATGGGACACAGCAAGTAGGAATTCAGACCCAAAATAGCCAACTGTAGATACAGGCCTGGTTTCGGGGTGAATGACCTTGGACCTGGGAGTTGTAGTTCACCCTTACACTGAACCCAACCAACAATGGATCTGGACCAAACTTGGCACACAGACCCAAGATGACCAACTGTATATAGAGGTGGGGTTTGGGGGTGACTGTCCTTGGATTTGCAAGTTGTAGTTCACCCTTATCCAGAGAGCACTGAACGCAGCCGACATCAGATCTGAACCAAACCTGGCACACAGACCCAACATGGCCAACTTTGAATACTGCTGGGGTTTAGGGTAAATGACCTATGATTAAGGGAACTGCAGTTCACCCACATCCTTATACATTTTCTAATGGGAGCATTAATTAAAAAAACAACAATACTGATTTTTTCTAAGAAATAAAGCTACAAATTACTGAACTGATATTACCTAACACCCCAAAACAAACAGTGCCTTTTTCAAATAATTTGTGCACCACCGGGTCTCCAAGTTAGTAATTTGATAAAAGAACAGACAATAATAACCAAGCATGCCAGCACATTATATGAGTCCTGTAAAAAAAAATCACAACTCAAAACATTTTTCTAAAATCCTAAAAAAGTGGGGGGTTTTTTAAAGGTATTATGCCAAATTACCTTCAGGTGAGTCTGGGATATCACTGCTTGTAGCTTTCAGAGAAAGCTGGCATCTTCTGTTTGGACTATTGAGAATCATGGAAGTTATCATCTTAACACACTTAAAGGCTGCTGACTGTTGGAAGGACAGCCTAGAGCAGGCATGGCTGAGGAGGAAAAGGAAGGGGCCTGAGGCTGTTAGGAATTGTGGGAGTTGAAGTCCAAAACACCTGGAGGGACAAAGTTTGCCCATGCCTGCCCTAGAGAATGCTTAGAATAGGGATAGGCAATTGAGAGTCTTCCAGATATTGACTGCAATCTACAGTAGAGTCTCACTTATCTAACATAAACAGGACAGCAGAATGTTGGATAAGCTCAAACGTTGGATAATAAGGAGGGATTAAGGAAAAGCCTATTAAACATCCAATAAAGCACCAAAACATAATGTTTTACTACAAATCAACAGAAAAAGCAGTTCAATACGCAGTAACATTCTATAGTACTTATACTGTATTTACAAATTTAGCACCAAAATATTGCAATGTATTGAAACAGTTATGGATCCGGGAGGGAGGCAGACTGTGTTGAATAATACAGAACATTGGATAAGCAAAGGTTGGATAAGCAAGACTCTACTGTATTTCCTTTATCATATGGGAGCTGTAGGCCAAGAAATGAAGAGCACAGTTGCCCAGCACAAACCTAAACTCTTTCAACTTTGAACAGTGTAACCACCACCCCCAGCACGTGATTCTCTTATTATAAATCAGTTGACCTTAGACTAGTGGGTCCCCAGATGCTTTGGCCTACAACTCACAGAAATCCCAGTCTGTTTACCAGCTGTTAAGATTTCTGGGAGTTGAAGGCCAAAACATTTGGGGACCCGCAGGTTGAGGATCACTGCTTTAGACTGAAGTCCAAAAGTTCCTGATCTACTCCACTGTGTCTGGAGAGACTACCATGCTAGCATCAGTATGGTATTAAGGGTTGAGCAAGGACAGTTTTTCCAAGCTGCACCATGCCTGATGAATGATTCCAAAGTACACCTTACTTATTCCTCTCATTATGACCTTAAAGGTAAGTTAGATAAAACTGGCACGTCCTGGCACACATATACTTATGAACACAATTACTCCCTCCTACCTGCTCTCTATGCTGAAATGAGCCTGTACCCATGCTCTGTGACAGTATCGGTTTGCTACCACTTTAACTGTCATGGCTTAATCTATGCAAATCATGAAATTTGTATTTTAAAGATGTAGTTAGAACCCTCTGTTAGAGAGCTTTTGTGCAGTTGTTTTTAATCTTTAGTCTTCTGGATTTTTGGACTCCAGATCCCTGACCATTGGTCAAACTGGCTAGGAGGTGAAGTCCAAAGACAGAAAACCACTGCTCTAATGCACTCCCAAGGTACTCTATAAAGCCTTCAAGGTACAGTCTTTGTTCTCAGAGTGTTTTGGAAAGCTCTCTGTCTTCTTGGAAACAGTGGCTCATTTTCCTCAGCAGATAATTCTAAATTACAAATCCTGGGATTTTATAGCAGGGAGCCATGACCGTTAAAGTGGCACCAAACTGATATGACTGTGTAATGCAAGTGCACCTCAATTTTCTTTTGCCTTTGTGCTCAGCATTAGCAGTATGAGGAGAGAAAAGAACTGGAAATGGGCAATTACAGTCAATATATTACGAACGTAAACTGGGAGATGTTCTGAACCAGAGCTATAAGGCAAGCCTAATTGCCAGACAATATCCCTTGTTCCTGATTAGCATTCCTTGCACATCCTGGCACTACGGTAGTGAAGCTGTACCAGCCTTTATCAGCACCACTATCGCCACCACCTCATCCTTTTCAAATCCATTGCCCATTCTGACTGGCTCAGCATTTTCAACAATATACAAAGACTCTGTTTCAGAGCAAACCATCCGATTTCAAGCCTTGGCAAATGTTAGTCATGCAGCCCTCCCAGAATGCTTGGCCCACTGCTCCCATTCATTTTAATCAGCCCCTTATGGAGGGGAATGTTCCTGGTGGATGCTATCGTCTGGCATGTGCCCACTATCTTCCCACTCTACCCTCTGTGCCTTCTGCCTTTGTTTGCTTTACCTGGCATCCAATGTGAAACTGCGAAGAGAGGCAGCCAGGGGCCTTTCACTTTCTGAACACAATTCTTAGGGACCCTTTGAAGAGAGAACCTAGTGAACAATAATAACTCAAGGAGAATTATAGCCCTGTGTATAATTTCATTCCTTGATTGGTGTATCAGCAGCACATAGCTATGTGGGTGAGAGGACATCAACAGGTTATGCAAGTACTCATTACATGCCCATATCTTGAGTATATATGTTTATTTGTGCCTTCAAACCACCTGCTGATACGGTAATCTCGTAGATGTCATTAGGTTTTCTTAGGCAAGGAATACTCTGAGGTGGTTTTGTGAGTTCCTTCTTCTAAAACAGTGTTTCCCAAATGTTGATCTTCCATGTGTTGGACTTGGCTCCCAAACTTCTGGATTGTTTGCAAAGTTATCTGGTTATTCTAGGAGTTGAGTCTGAAATAACTTTTTTTGTGTGCAAGTCAGGAGTGACTTGAGAAACTGCAAGTCACTTCTGGTGTGACAAAATTGGCCGTCTGTAAAGATGTTGCCCAGGGGATACCTGGATGTTTTGATGTTTTCCCATCTTTGCGGGAGGTTTCTCTCATGTCCCCGCATGGGGAGCTAGATCTGACGGAAGGAACTCATTCGCACTCTTCCCGGATTCAAATGTCTGAGCTGTTGGTCTTCAGTCCTGCCAGCACTTTGGTTTAACCCATTGCACCAGGGGGGCTCCTATATGACTGAGTGACACCTGGCCATGTAGAATGGAAAGGGTCTTGGAGTCTTAGTCGACCTGCAAGCCAAACGTGGGCCTGCAGTGTGATGCAGCACCCAATATGGCCAATGCAATTCTAGGTTGCACTGGGGGCTCCTTCTGAAATAACTGGAGGAGTAAATTTTAGGAAGCACTGCCCTAAACATACAGCAGAAGATAACATACAGCAGATGACATTTGTTTGAGGTCTCCCATCCAAGTACTAACCAGGAATGACCTTCCTTAGCTTCCAAGAAGAGATGGCACCTGGTTTATTCAAATGTTTATTCATCCGTTCTGTTACTACATCCACTTCCTTTAGGACTAAAAATGTGTTGGAAGAATAGCTGGTATACTAGAGCTGGACGATGTGCAACCCTTTAAATACTGTTTGTCTGCAACTCCCCTCAGCCCTGAACAGCTGATATAGGGAAGGAAGGACGAGAGTTGCAGCCCAACAAATGGAATGAGGAAACACACTCCCCATTCCTAGTACATAGGGTATAACCTACAAAAACAATGGCCAAGCAAGAAACAAAGCTTGGAAAAGGTTATTTTTAAATGGCACAACACCCAAAATTATCTGAGTACAATAAATGTATTTTATTCCACTCCCAGAATACCCTAGCTAACGTGGACAGTTGCAGTTCCTTACAGGAGCATGAAAATAATACCTTCCCAGGTTCAAGCAAGGAAGGGAGCAATGCCTTTAATTGCCACATGATGGGATAGCAGAGTCAGATGGTGGAAGAAGTAAGCCTTACTTATTCTGGCTCTTACAACACTTCTACCACTATAAACATACATGGTGCAACTGAGGAAGACTTGCAGGTTGTAACTAAAACTTGTGTGAATAAGCCTTCACACACCAAATTTGGCTTTTCCTCCCAGTTCCTGTTTTTAAAACCTCCAAGAAAGGAAGTTCCTGAAGCAGCCTCTTTGCCACTGCTATTTTGAGGGTTGCCAATTTTTCTGTCCTTTAATAGATGTGTAGCAAACAGAAATTCAGCAGGTGAAACATCTTCCAGCACAGAGATGCAGAAATTGGGAGTGAGGAAGCTCCACAATTTGCAGCTTTCCCGTAGCCATAGAAGATGGAGGAGCCTTGCAAAAGTTGACAACCATAAGTCAATTGCCATATGTATAATGGCATAAAATGTAAACACAAGCAGAGGTGGGGTAGCCTAACATGTACAATTATCATATGAACTTTGAACACAGAGAGATTATTCATTTCCCAAGTGTAATGATTGCACCAACTGATTTCTAAGCTTATAAAATAAAATTAGACCTCCCATTTTTCCTCCCCAAAACCCAGGGCACTCTACTCTTTCTGACATTTTACATAAGGAAGAGGCCATCGCATGTCCACAAAGCAGCCAAAAGTGCTCTAGGGAGATCATGGCATTTCACGCAGGCATCACAGACCCAAAGAAACATGATTGTATTAGAAGCACTTGCTTGAACAACACTGATCTGGAAGCAAAGGCCTTCTCAGCTGAGCTGAGCAAAGTTCCTTCATTGCAGCTGGCCATTTATACTCCACATCCAGTTAGATCTAGGATTCCACAACAAGGGATGTAGCTATATGACAGGCACACCTGAATCTGATGCCCCATCTCTACTGCAAACCCGCCTTCAATAGAAAGGTCCTGAAGCTAATTTGGAGCTTTGCCATGACCTGTGATAATCTCAGGCTCCTTTCCAAGTTTACTGTGTACAAGACTTCACTGCAGAGACTCAAGGAGTCTCAAAGGGCAATGTAAGAAAGACCTGGAATTTTCTCAGTGCATGAAACTCTTACTTTTCAGAGGGGATCACACCTCCCAGAACCCCCTAGCCATCAGGAACTCAGGGAATTATAACCCAAGCATAACCTTTTCCACCCTCAAAAAGTCACTGAAGGGTGTCATTTCTCTAGATCTAGTTTATTTTCTCATCCAGTGAATGTGAGGCAGATTATCCAACTGTTATTTTTGTTTTTAGAATTGGAATTACTCTGGAGATGTTGCTTGGATGTATTTTTCTTCTCTTGCTCCACTCAGGCAACCACCAACTACCAAACCTTCAGAGATCTAAAAGTGATATAAGAGAGAGCTACCTGCACATTCATTTTGTCCTCATTTCGTAATGGTTACTGGATCAAATAAGTCTTTTAGATTTAGTAAACAATAAAACCTGTTTGACCAAATACCAATGGGATAGGAAAACTATATATCTTTACCTGTAGGCAAGCAACCCTATGGTGTCGCTATGGGACAAGCAAGAATAGGAAAATCTTCACTAGGTAAATTTCTACTTGTCACAAAGTGATAAAAGGTTTGGGATTGCTGCTTTAAGAAAGGTGCCCACTCAGGTTGGCGACTTCTTTGTGGACTTCAGATCTGCTCCTAATTTTTTTTTGTATGGGCCCTATATGAGGAACAGAGCTTGGAAACACTACTTTTGGACAACACCTTGATTCTCACAGCTAGCAGTGACATTAGGGTAGGGAAATGCAGAGAAATTGCCTGAGGTTTATTTTTCAAAATATGGGAAAGATAGCAGGAGCAGTGTGCTGAATAAAAAAAATATGATGTACGGTTTGAATGCAACTTTATGAAAGGTGTATGGATGGAACCTAATTTGGCTGAAGACACCATTCTAATTTATTTAATACCTGCTTGCTGGGCTGTAGTTAAAAGTTGGTAATGAGAACTGAAATGGTTGACCTGCCATAGTAAACTGTGATAAGAACTGTGACAGTGATAAGATAAATGTTTACATCTGTCAACATTTGCTGACCAGAAACTGGATTAACTCTAAAGGAAATGATCTTTGTTTACAATAGTCAAAGACTAATGCTCTTTCAAGTCAAACCTAGAACACAATGGTTCGTTACCTGAAGACAAACATATATGTCGGGAGAAGACTCAAGATAATTTCAACTGGTAAGTAATTTACATCTTTGAAACAACGTCAGCAGAAACATTGTTTTATAATAGACCTTATTACAATCCAAAACTTGTGGCAGACCAGGAGTCTGGCTCACCTGCCATGCTCTGTACCAGGGATTCTTAACCTGTGGGCCACGGATCACCTATGGGCCGCAAGGATGAAAATCTAGTCCACGAGCCTCCTTCCTCTTTATTTATTTTATTTTATTTTATTTTATTTATACCTGCTCCTTTTGTGCCGCCTGCCACTCCTTTCCTGTCACTGACCATGGCATATGATCTGTATTAGAAACTAGAGCTGATGTGGTCTATCTAATGCAATTTTCTGAATCACCACCCCAAACCGAATTTAAAGTTGACTAAAAACTAATTCGTAACCCTTTTGGTACTAAAGTTGCAGAGGGGTCCCTGGTCAAAGTGGTCCCTGGTCAAAAAAAGGTTGGGAACCACTGCTCTGGTCCATGAGAAGGACAGAGATTGTGTATGCCTCCTTTTCTCAAGGGAAGAGGAAGGAGTGTGATTTTGGAGTCTTGGATTTTGTGCAGGTAGTCAGTTTCTGCTGTAGTGAAAACACAGATTTGATCCTTGCCATTGTGCTTAGGGAAAGGATGAGTTTTGGCATTATGAAAGTTTTGGAACTATGTGTTGGCAGATTTGCAAGGAAGCAGTCTGTCCGAAGAGATGTTCTTCATGGAGGAAAAATTGTGATGGATGCATGTATATGTGGATGAATACTGAGGAAAAATGGAACCCCCCATTGTTTGTTTGTCAGCCAATATAACTGTAAATTGTTTGTAAAGCCAGTGTAGTTACATAGAATCTGTATGTCTGTATGTCTTATGCTGTTCTTTGTCTAAACATTGTTCTACAGAAGTTGTGATACCATTTCTCTTACTGGAAAATTGCAATAAAAAGAACCTATGTTTGAAAGTTTTTGAGAAGTTATTCATAACAGCAGCAGGGACAGGCAACATGGATTGAGTGTTAAGGGAAAGACACGGGAATTTGTTTGAGAATTTCAGCTTCTTGATGCTCCAAGTTTTGTTGTACAAAGTGGTACAGTTTTTGCATGACTCAGTTTCTGCTTCTGAGCATGCATGTGGGTAGGTTATGTTGGGATTTTGAAAGACGAATCCATCCCCTCCCTTCTCCCCAGTGAGTGTGGGTACATGTGGGGGAACTATAAGGCTACTCAACCTCCTGGAGATGAGGTTTCTTGGTGCACCATGTAGCATTTGCGGAAGATTAAAGTCTGATTCACACTTGCACTTATTCACTCAAGTCAGTCATCCCCAGATAACCACACTTTCAAGCAAAGGCAGGCTTGAGCGAATGAGTCAGTTCAAATCAAACACCGCAGATAAAAACTTTAAACTCACTGAAGGTTCCAACCCGAAGGTGATACTTTTGCAGTTCGTGTATTCACCTCCCAAGTCATCAAGGCTAGACTGATGTGAGATACATCTCTATGTAAACTCGCCCAGAGGTAGAGTTAAACCAGTTCCATCATAATTCAACTAAACCCCAAACACATTTGAAAAGCCACTAATACATAGTTGCAACATCGCTTCCACAACGCAGAAATAATAAGGCTGGCCTACATTTCACAACCATTTTAAAGATTACAGGCATAACATATTTAATTTGCTCTGATCATTAAAAAGCTCTATATCAGGCATGGGGAAACTTTGGCCCTCTGGGTGTTTTGGACTTCAACTCCCACAATTCCTAACAGCCTCAGGCCACTAACAGCCTCAGGCCCCTCAGAAAGGGCCTGAGGCTGTTAGGAATTGTGGGAGTTGAAGTCCAAAACACTCGGAGGGCCAAAGTTTCCCCATGCCTACTCTGTATCCTTGCTGATAATGAAACAGTTAGTTTCACCTATAATTTAAGTTTGGAGCATTGCATCCCTGTCAAGTTTCTGCAGGTCTCCTTAAGGCACTGAGAGGCATTGACTAAAATTATCTCAATGGGTATCCCCCAAAACCTTGAGGAAACAAAGTGAAGGAGGCAGCCCTGCTTTTCTAGTCTTCCCTTCCTCCTTGCTTGCTCTCTGCTCTCTTATTTGGTCTCTGTTGCTGTTATTGCCGTGTGCCTTGAAGTAATTTCTGACCTATGGCAACCCTAAGGCATCATATCATAGGGGTTTCTTGGCAGAAGAGGCTTTCTGTTGCCTTCCGCTGAGGCTGAATACTGTCTAAATGCAGGTCTGCAGCTGCAGCGCTAGCTCTCCTACTCGGCACCATAACACCTTTACTGTGTTCATGCAGACAGTCACATATCCCAGGGATGGAGCTGAAGGAGGTGGTTAGTGCCACCCCTGCGAGAGATGGATGGCTCAATCGAGCAAAGCTGGCCGGTGGTGTTACATTACCACTGGAAAGAAAATAGCACAACTCTGGCTCCTAAAATCTGATTTGATCAGTGTATTTTCAAAAATCTGGATATTCAAACAAAGGGTGGAGGGCAGAAGGGGCCACCTTCTTATTTGTGTGCATTTCAGACCAAGGCTGGGGTTCAAAAGCAGCTCCTCGCCTTTTACCCTCTTTACTGCCTAGATAATACTGCAGGCTTGGCACCAATGCACCAAAGATACCCTCCTGGCATGGAGGTCGGGTAACAGATGGGCTGTGGCTGCAGTGCTTCTGCTTGTAGGTAGGCAGCCTTGGCAGGAGGTAGATGTTTGTATCTCTTTTTTTGTGGGAAAATAGAGGGAATACATCACCCACCCTTTTGAAATGGGAGTGATGGGGCCTTCCCTTGGGGATGGAGGAACATCTTTGGCTCCATCCAGGTGCTCCCTTCCCCCCCCCCCAATACTATTCATACAAGTGCACCTCCCAACAAAGGATTCCCCCAGGCAGCAAGAAACCAGACCTTGAAGCTGCAAAGCTATTTAATGCTAAGCAAGGCGGTCAATTGCAACATTGAATAGCCTTGCAAGACAAGGCTAATCAAAGTGGTGGAGGCTACTCCTTTGGAGGCTTTTAAAGAGAGGCTGGATGGTCATCTGTCGGGGTGGGGGGAAGGGTGCTTTGAATGCAATTTTCCTGCATCTTGGCAGGGGGTTGGACTGGATGGCCCATGAGGTCTCTTCCAACTCAGTGATTCTATGATTCTAACATTCACACCTGCCTCAAACAGACAAAGAGTTCTTTCTCCCACCCTGGACATTCCACAGATATATAAACTCCCCTTGTCCTAGTTTCTGATAGACCTCACAACGTCTGAGGATGCCGGCCATAGATGCAGGAGAAACGTCAGGAGAGAATGCTTCTGGAACATGGCCATACAGCTTGGAAAACTCATAGCAACGCAGGTGGGTTGCTTCTCCCTGGCTGCTGCTGAGCACGAGAAGCCACTTGGATTCAATCCCTTCTTCTCCCTGAGCTCCTGAACTACATAAGCAGTTGCTGTTGCAGCGGCTGCAGGCAGGGTCCTTGGCATTGCCTTTCTTCAACACACACACTTAATGCTGCCCAAGCCTCCAAGGGAAGTCAGAGTGAAGAGATAAGTCAATATGGAGATGTTCTTGTTGACGGAAGGGGTGGTGTGGTGCCTGGTCCTAGCTGGGGCTGCTAAAGCTTGTTTGTAGGGTTGGGGGGATAGAGGAGGAAGGATGCTCTGCCCTCCTCTAATCCCCCACTGGTCAGTCCGTGTCCCTGGAGGACCAGGCACCACATCACCCCTTCTGTCTGGAGGAACATCTCCAGATGCACTTGTCTCTCCACTCTGACTTCCCTTTAAGACTTGGGCAGGCAGCATCAACTGTGTGTGTGTGTGTGTATTGAAGAAAGGCAATGCCAAGGACCCTGCTTGCAGCGATGTGGTTCAGGGGCTCCAGGGACAAGTGCATCTGGAGATGTTCCTCCTGACTGAAGGGTTGATGTGGTGCCTTGTCCTAGCTGGGGCTGCTAAAGCTTGCTTGTAGGGTTGGGGGGATAGAGGAGGAAGGATGCTTTCCCCTCCTCTAATCCCCAATTGGTCAGTCTGTGTCCCTGGAAGATCAAGCACTACATCACCCCTTCAGTCAGGAGGAACATCTCCAGGTGCACTTGTCTCTCCACTCTGACTTCCCTTTGAGATTTGTGTGTGTATTGAAGAAAGGCAATGCCAAGGACCCTGCTTGCAGCGATGTGGTTCAGGAGCTCCAGGGACAGGGATTGACCAATGGGGGGTTAGAGGAAGGTTGAGCATCCTTCTTGCTCTATCCTTCCAACCCTACAAACAAGCTTTAGCAGCCCCAGCTAGGACCAGGCACCACATCACCCCTTCAGTCAGGAGGAACATCTCCAGGTGCACTTGGCTCTCCACTTTGACTTCCCTTTGAGACTTGGGAAGGCAGCATCAACTGTGTGTGTTGAGGAGAAGCAATGCCAAGGACCCTCTATCCCCCCCAACCCTATAAACAAGCTTTAGCAACCTCAGCTTGGACCAGGCACCACATCACCTCTTCTGTCAGGAGGAACATCTCCAGATGCACTTGTCTGTCCACTGTGACTTCCCTTTGAGACTTGGGCAGGAAACATCAACTGTGTCTGTCTGTGTGTGTGTGTGTGTGTGTTAAAGAAAGACAATGCCAAGGACCGTCTTATCCCCCCAACCCTACAAACAAGCTTTAGCAGCCCCAACTAGGACCAGGCACCACATCACCCCTTCAGTCAGGAGGAACATCTTCAGATGCACTTGTCTCCCCACTTTGACTTCCCTTTGAGACTTAGGCAGACAGCATCAACTGTGTGTGTGTGTGTTGAAGAAAGGCAATGCTTGCAGCGATGTGGTTGAGGAGCTCCAGGGACCGGGATTGACCAATGGGGGATTAGAGGAGGGTTGAGCATCCTTCCTGTTCTATCCTCCCAGCCCTACAAACAAGCTGGAGCAGCCCCAGCCTTCAAACAATTCCCCAACCAACATCCCCTTCTCCCTCCCGGTAGGCAAAGAGCATCAATCTAATACAAAGAGGGTTGGAGGGAGAGCCTGAGGATGGAGAAAGGGGGTACCAAAGGAGGGAGAGGATGGGGGGGGGGTGGAAATCCGAGACAAAAGGGAAGATGGATGGAGAGATGGGGAAAGATGGGAGCAGGAGGGCGAGGGAAAGGAAAAAGCAGGCAGGGCCGGAGATGCCATCCTTGGGGGTCTATTGAGGAAGGTGTGGGGAGGCTTCTCCCACTCACTCACTCACTCACTCACCCATGGCTCGTCGCCTTTCAGCAGCAGCAGCGTCGTCGGCGTCGCCGGCTCCTCTGCCTCCTGGGCCCGCGGTGAGGCGATGCTGGGATCCGGAGCAGCCACAGCAGCGGCATCGTCTCGCCCCATCCCGGCTCCCTGCAGCCTGGGCCGCCCCCCGGCATGGCTCAGCCCGGGAGAAGAACCCTCCGCCCCCGACGCTTCGCCCCCACAAGCAGCAGCAGCAGCAGAATACCCTCCTCCTCCTCCTCCTCCTCCTCCTCCTCCCTCCTCTTCCTCCTCCTCTGCAGGGGAGGGAGGGGGCGAGCCAGCAGCCCACCAAGCCGGGTGCGGATCTGATGCGGGAGAGCAGAGAAAATGCGGAGGAAAGAGAGAGAAAGAGAGAATGAGATTGGCGAGGCGGCCCTGGGAAGCCAGGAGAAATAGGGACTGGCGAGAGGAGGGGCGAGAGGGAAGCGAGAGGAGAGGGAGGGGAGGGGAAGGGAGGGGGGAATCGCCTCTCTCTCCTCTCTCCCCCCTCCCTCTCCCCAAAGGAGAATCAAACACTAATATTTCTGATAATAACGCGAGCAAGGCTCCTCCTCCTCCTCCTCCTCCTCCTCCTCCAAGCCTTGCGGCAGGCAAAAGGAAAGAGCCAGATGCTCAGAGAGAGCAGGTTGGGAGGACCGGCGGCCTCTCCATGTCCTCACCCCACTGCTTCGGGCCTTGGGTCAGTCTCGGGGTTCCCCTTTCTCCCTCCAAAAGATCTCCCCCTCCCCCTCCTCCAAAGCCTCCCTCCCGCCTCCTTTGGGTTAAAAATATCCCTTCCACCCCCAGACGCAGAGGCAGAGGCAGCGACAACAACAAAAGTGGAGGGATGGAGGAGAGGGAGACGGAGGGAGAGGGAGAGCAAGCCGGGAAGGAGGGTATTTGTATGTGTGTGTGTATGAGTCTCTCTCTCTCTCTCTCTCTCTCTGGGAGGGGGTGAGCTCCCCCTGGAGCAATGGGTTAAACTCTTATGCCCACAGGACTGAAGACTGACAGGTCAGAGGTTTAAATCCGGGGACAGCGCGGATGAGCTCCCTCTGTCAGCTCCAGCTTCCCATGCGGGGACATGAGAGAAGCCTCCCACAAGGATGGTTTGTTTTATTTTTGTCCTGTCAGGAGCCAAGCCGCTTCTAATGGCCCTCTGCAAGGACGTTACCCAGGGACGCCTGGATGTTTTGATGTTTTTACCATCCTTGTAAGAGGCTTTACCATCACAAGGATGGTAAAGACATCAAAAGCATCCAGGCGTCCCCTGGGGGAACGTCCTTGCAGACGGCCAATTCTCTCACACCAGAAGCCACTTGCAGTTTCTCAAGTCGCTCCTGCCACACACAGAAAAGGAGGGAGAAGTCTCCCATGAGGATGGTAAAATATCAAAAAGATCCAGGCGTCCCCTAGGGAACGTCCTTGCAGACGGCCAACTCTCTCACACCAGAAGCGACTTGCAGTTTCTCAAGTCACTCCTAACACACACACAAAAAGGGGGGAGAAGCCTCCCATAAGGATGGCAAAATATGAAATACATCCAGGCGTCCTCCTGGGCAACGTCCTTGCAGACTGACAATTCTCTCATACCAGAAGTGGCTTGCAGTTTCTCAAGTCGCTCCTTAGATACACAAAAAAAGGGGGGAAGGGGGGTTTTGTCCTCTCAGCAGCCGCATCACACCAGGAGCCACATCCTACATCTCTCCGGGTGGGACCCTCCAGAGCCCACTCCTGCCTCCCCCAGATTGAAGGTGGAAAGCAAACAATTCCCGTGGTGCTCCTCCTGAGGATCCCGCCCGCCCGAGGTGTGTTGTGGAGCGTGCGTGCGTGGGGGGCCCGAGCAATAGGCGGCTTCCTCGCCGGGCGCGCACACAGCGCTTCTGTTCTGCCCTGGGAAGGAGGAGGAGGTACAAAGGGGCGCCTTGTGTTTGCAGAGAGGGGAGGGGGAGAAAAGGGAGGGGAGGGGAAGGGAGAGCCTCTGAGTCGGGCCAACGGAAGGGAAGCGAACCCGCACCAGGCTCAGCCCTCTCCTCAAAGGACTGAGCAAAGGACACTTGGCCAGGGAAGGCCTGGGTTCAAATCTCTGCAGATCTCTCAACTCCTCTGTCCAATCCTTATCTGTGAAATCGAGACATGGCTGAGTGGTTTTTGTTTTCTGTGTCAAACTCCAAGTCACTTCTGGTGTGAGAGAATTGGCTGTTTGCAAGGACGTTGCCCAGGGGACGCCCAGATGTTTTACCATTCTCTCATGTCCCCACTTGGGGAGCTGGAGCTGACAGAGGGAGCTCAACCCACTCTCCTCGGATTCGAAGCATGGACCTGGTGGTCATCAGTCCTTTTGGCACAAGGGTTAGAAACCCATTGCACCACAGGGATGCAGGTTATAAATTTATTATTATTATTATTATTATTATTATTAGTTGTGTCAGGGGCAACTTGAGAAACTGCAAGTCGCTTTTGGTGTGAGAGAATTGGCCGTCTGCAAGGACGTTGCCCAGGGGACACCCAGATGTTTTTTGATGTGTTATCATCTTTGTGGGAGGCTTCTCTCATGTCCCTGCATGAGGAGCTGGAGCTGACAGAGGGAGCTCATCCATGCTCTCCCCAGATTCGAAACTGCAACCTGTCAGTCTTCAATCCTGCTGGCACAAGGGTTTAACCCACTGTGCCACTGGGGCCTCCAGGCCATAGATGCAGGCTTCTCTTATGAAATTGCAATTCACTTCTAGTGTGAGAAAATTGGCTGTCTGCAAGACATTGTCCAGGGGACACCCAGATGTTTTGATGTTTTCCCATCCTTGTGGGAGGCTTCTCTCATGTCCCCACATAGGGAGCTGGAGCTGACAGAGGGAGCTCATCTGCATTCTCTTCAGATTGGAATCTCCAACCTGTTGATTTTCAGTCCTGCCAGGCACCCATTGTGCCAGGGGGCTCCTATATGACTGAGTGACACCTGGCCATGTGCAATGGAATGCATCTCGGAGTCTTAGTCGACCTGCAAGCTGAACGTGGGCCCACAGTGTGATGCAGCACTCAATGCAGCCAATGCGATTCTAGGTTAGTAGTATACTAACTGCCTCCATTGAGTGAACTCATAGTACCAGTCTGTTCTGCTTTGATCAAACCTTGCCTGGAATGCTTTTTCCAGTTCTGGGTGCCACAGGAGGATATTATTGTAATCTTAACAATGACTTAAATAAAGAACATACGCAATGGGTCAAAACGTTTTGCCTCCTGCGTCATTAAAACGTTATGAATAGATATAGAATAGCAGAAGTTGCTACAGATCAGTGATTCTCAACCTTCCTAATGCTGTGACCTTTTAATAATTTCTCATGTTGCAGTAATCCCCCCCCCCCAGCATAAAATTATTTTCGTTGCTACTTCATAACCCTAATTTTGCTACTGTTATGAATTATAATGTAAATATCTGAGATGCAGGATGTATTTTCATTCACTGGATCAAATTAGGCACAAATACCTGATATCCCCACATTTGAATACTGGTGGGGTTGGGGGGGGGGGGTTGCTTTTGCCATTTGGGAGTTGTAGTTGCTGGGATTTATAGTTAGCCTACAAACAAAGAGCATTCTAAACTCCACCAATGATGGAATTGAACCAATTTGGCACACAGAACTCCCATGACAAACAGAAAAGATTGGAAGGGTTTGGTGGGCATTGACTTTGACTTTGGGAGTTGTAGTTCACCTATGTCCAGAGAGCTTTGTGAACTCAAACAATGATGGATCTGGACCAAACTTGGTATGAATACTCAATATGCCCAAATGTGAACACTGGTGGAGTTTGGGGGAAATAGACCTTGACATTTGGGAGTTGTAGTTGCTGGGATATATAGTTCACCTATAATCAAAGAGCATTCTGAACCCCACTAACCATAGAACTGGGCAAAATTTCCCACACAGAATCCCCATCACCAACAGAAAATATGGTGTTATCCAATGGTCTTTGTCAACCCCTCTGACACCCCCTTACGACCCCCAGATTGAGAAACACTGTCATAGACTGAAATGTCGTCTATGCAAAACTATCTTTCAACATAGTCACCATCAATGTATACACATTTGCACCATTGTTTAACCAAGGCAGCAAAACTATTTTGGAAAAAAATCAAGGTTTTACTTTGTTACTTATTATTTTAAAGCTATTTTAATGTCATTCAAGTAATTGAATCTGAAACCACATATGTTGCCTTTCAGAGGTCCAAACCGGTAAAGGTCAGAAGGGGTCAAATCATAAACATTCTTCAAGCGATTATTTATTTCCTTAAGGTGTACAACCTTCTTTGGCCAGAAATTCAATGACAGCTCTTTCTTTTAGCTTCAGATACATGGTTCTAAATCAGTCAATTAGAAAAAGAAAATACTATATCAGTAGAGTAAAGTTATCTCTATCATATCATGCATAGATAATCCAGTAGCTGTGAAAGAAATAAAAGTTGGAGCGATGGAGGCATTACTTTTTGACCCACCCTCATACTTACTAGATTTGCAGGTGACACCAAAGGACAGGATCAGAATCTGAAATGATCTTAACAGATTAGAGAACTGAGCCAAAACTAACAGCAGGGGAAAAGTTAAGGCACTACACAAAGGCGTAAAAAATGAAATCCATAGATATAAGATGGGTGACACCTGAGTACATTTGAAAGAGATTTAGGAGTCTTAGTAGACCACAAACTGAACATGAGTCAACAGTGTGAGGCAGCGGCCAGTGATTTTTTTGACTGCAACAATAGGAATATAGTGTCTAGATGGAGGGAAGTCGTAGTCCTATCCTATTCTGCATTGTTCAGATCTCACCTGGAATATGGTGTCCAGTAGGTCACCTGGAATATTGTGTCCTTCAAGAAGGAGATGGACAAGAGGAGGGCAATCAAAATGACCAAATGTTTGGAAACCAAGTCTTATGAGGAGTGGTTATGAATCTGGGTATGTTTAGTATGGAGAGGAGAAGGTTAAGAAGGGATATCGGAAAGGCAGATGTCACATTGAGGAAGGGGCAAGCTGGAATGTTTCCAGAGGAGGGCAAATAAAATGATCAAGGGTCTGGAGAACAAGCTCTATGAGGAGCAGCTTAAAAAGCTGAGCATGTTTAGCCTGCAGAAGAGAAGGCTGAGAGGAGACATGATGAGGGCCATGTATAAATATGTGAGGGGGAGTCATAGGGAGGAGGGAGCAAGCTTGTTTTCTGCTGCCCTGGAGACTAGGAAGCAGAGCAATGGCTTCAAATTACAGGAAAGGAGATTCCACCTGAACATTAGGAAGGACTTCCTAACTGTGAGAGCTGTTCAGCAGTGGAACTCTCTGCCCCAGACTGTGCTGGAGGCTCCTTCTATGGAGGCTTTTAAACAGAGGCTGGATGGCCATCTGTTGGGGGGTGCTTTGAATGCGATTTTTCTACCTCTTGGCAGGGGGTTGGACTTGATGGCCCATGAGGTCTCTTCCAACTCTATGATTCTAAGTGTGTTTTCTACTGCTCTGGAGATTGGGGGCCCTTCCACACAACCCTATATCCTAGAATATTAAGGAGGAAAATCCAACAATATCTGCTTTGAACTGGGTTATCTGACTCCACACTCAGATAATGTAAGATTTTCAGGCTTGATATTCTGGGATATAGGGCTGTGTGGAAAGACCCTAGGACACAAAGCAATGGATTCAAATTAAAGAAAAAGAGATTAAACCTAAATGTGAGAAAGAACTTCCTGGTGGTAAGAGGTGTTCAACAGTGGTATATGCCACCTGATGGAGCCTTTTCTGGAGGTTTTTAAACAGAAGCTAGATGTCCATCTGTCAGGGATGCTTTGATTATGTAACTGCGTGGCTTTTTCACATCTCTGATCCTATGAAATGGACCATGTCCCAGCAGGTTGAGGCATAAATGTTGGCTGAAGGTGCAATGATTTTGGAGACAACCTCCACATTTTCTGCTCAAGCATCAGCCAACAACTCTGTTATGAAAACATTTTCAAGGGGTTTTCCCAGTAGATTCTCTGTGTCTCCAGGCCATCAAAGAGGAATTGTTGCTTTTCATTTTTCATTCCAAATAGAATTCCCTGCCCCACCCTTTGCAGTAATAATCTATCTTTTAAAAACCTCTCATACTCTCAAAGTGCATCATTTGTCTACTGGGAATATAAAACTTGGGGGAAGGTTTAATATTTTTTTTTAATGTCAAAGACCATTATATGTAATGCATAGGTTTTATGGCTCTGCACTTACTGGGCAAGGCTTGTGTGACTTCACAAATGATAAAGGCCAATTCCTTCACCACTAGATTTTGCCATTAAGATTAATTGATGCATTGATTGCTCTTATGAAGTTGGGAAGTTCCCCACTTTATTGTTCAAAGCTAAAAGTATTTGTTTTTTTTTCCTTTAAGAAAATCACTCCATGCAACCCAGAAGCAAATTTCCGACTAGTTTTTATTTTCATTTATTTAGTTACTCCCACATAAGTGTGGCTGTTTTGAAAGGGTGGGAGAGTATGGGACCACCAAGACCAGTGATTCTCAACCTGTGGATCTCCAAATGTTTTGGCCTTCAGCTCCCAGAAATCCTAACAGCTGGTAAACTGGCTGGAAATTCTGGGAGTTGTAGGCCAAAACATCTGGGGACACACAGGTTGGGAACCACTGACTTAGACATTTTTGTACAGCAACACCCATCATTCCTTAATATTGACTATGTTAGCTACCGTGGATAGGAGTTTACGCCAAACAACACCTGAGGACCAGAAGTTCATCACTCCTGACCTAGGAAGTTGTTATAGTTTGAGAACTTTGAATGCACTCACACTTTTCTTATTTTAATCTTTAAATTACATAAATAGGAGAGTGCCTAAGGGACAAAGTGTGAATTGCTTTATAACACACACACACACACACAATATAAGGAAGATAAGTTGAATATCCTAAAAGCAGTATCAGTGGTTCTCAACCTGTGGGTCCCCAGATGTTTTGGCCTACAACTCCCAGAAATCCCAGCCAGTTCACCAGCTGTTAGG
The DNA here is from genome assembly GCF_037176765.1 of Anolis sagrei. Classification (NCBI taxonomy): domain Eukaryota; kingdom Metazoa; phylum Chordata; class Lepidosauria; order Squamata; family Anolidae; genus Anolis; species Anolis sagrei. Next base: position 163,176,532 of record NC_090025.1, read on the forward strand.
ATTTCTGGGAGTTGTAGGCCAAAACATCTGGGGACCCACAGGTTGAGAACCACTGCTAGATCCTGTTTGTTTGGTTACATGCTGCAAGTAGCTTATGGTGAGAGAGAATCAGCTGTCTACAAAGACATTGCCCAGGGGATGCACGGATATATTACGATCCTGCAGGGAGGCTTCTCACATGTCCCCAGACTCTCCCGAGCACACAGAAGACTGGGCAACTTGGGAGGCACTGAACAGACTGTGTTCTGTCACCAAAAGATATAAAGCCAATATTCAGAAATGGAGCTACACAGTTGAGTCCACGACATGTAAGCATGGAGAAGAGGAAACCACAGACCACTTACTACAATGCAGTCTGAGCCTTGCACAGTGGAGGACCTTCTTACAGCAACACCAGAGGCACTCCAAGTGGCCAGCTTCTGGTCAAAGGAAATTTAATATAATGCCAAGTTTTTAACTTTGTTTGCATGTTAAAATACATTATAACTGTACCCTCAATTTGTTTCTGACATGATAAATACCAGGTTATTGCACTTCATGCCAGGAAACACCCCTGTACTTAAGCACCATACTCTACTGAAAGTTATATCAGCAAAGCAATTTATTAAAGATTATATAAAAACTACTTCAGCAAAAATAATAAAAACTTCAAAGTCTATATGTGTAAAATAGTCCACAAGGTTCAAGGTACAAGAGTAATCCAAAATCCCAAAAAAGCAGGACATCCCGCACAGGAATGCGAGAAAACCAAAAAATACAAGGCAGCATAAAATTCAATACAAAAATCCAGGAACAATCCTTCAAACTTGGAAGCATGAAACAGGAGCAAAGACATGAAACTAAAATTCCCCCAGAAAGCTTGACCAGGACTTGACATGAGCTGTCGTCTCAATTACCAATGTTGACCAGACTGTCCAAGAAATGATCTTGGCCTCTCTAATAAAGACATGAAGTCATGCCTCCTCCCGTGAGTTTCTGCTATGGGTTTCTTCTGTAAGAGGCACTGTTACCTTCAGAGGTTCTGCTGAGTAGCCCAAAGTTTACGAAAACAAAGTCTCCGATCTACTAGCTCATTATTTATCAGCTCATTATTTTCTACACCTGGGATTTCAGCCTCTGCTCTTTTCCTTAGAGAACAGTTCCTCTGCACCTTGTGGAATGTGATCTTAACTGACTGTAGGAAACACAGACTGCTCATTTTCAGGACTTAAAATCTGATGATGGCTCGCAGGCCAAGAATCCCCATTGCCTACATCCAAATTAACATGAGTACCAGGCACAATCATGGGCTGAACTACAACACAGATCTTGTATGATCCTAGAAGTTCAGCAACCTCAGGCCTGGTTAGTACTGGGATGGGAAATCAACAATGAATAACTGTTACTGTAGGCTGCATTTCGGAGGAAGGAATTGTGGAGCCTCTGGTTGCACAATGGGTTAAACTCTTGTACTGGTAGGACTGAAGACAAGTTCGAATCCGGAGACAGCGTGGATGAGCTCCATCTGTTACCTCCGGCTCCCCATGTGGGGACATGAGAGAAGCCTCACACAAGGGTGGTAAAGCATCAAAGCATCCAGCCGTCCCCTGGGCAACGTCCTTGCAGATGGCCAATTCTCTCACACCAGAAGCAACTTGAGTCTCAAGTCACTCCTGACATGAAAAAAAGGGGAACTGGCAAAACCACCTCTGAATATCCCTCACCTAAGAAAATCATATGATGTATCATCATACATTGATAATCATAGAATCATAGAATCAAAGAGTTGGAAGAGACCTCATGCGCCATCCAGTCCAACCCCCTGCCAAGAAGCATTCAAATCACCCCTGACAGATGGCCATCCAGCCTCTGTTTAAAAGCTTCCAAAGAAGGAGCCTCCACCACACTCCGGGGCAGAGAGTTCCACTGCTGAATGGCTCTCACAGTCAGGAAGTTCTTCCTCATGTTCAGATGGAATCTCCTCTCTTGTAGTTTGAAGCCATTGTTCCATGTCCTAGTCTCCAAGGAAGCAGAAAACAAGCTTGCTCCCTCCTCCCTGTGGCTTCCTCTCACATATTTATACATGGCTATCATATCTCCTCTCAGCCTTCTCTTCTTCAGGCTAAACATGCCCAGCTCCTTAAGCTGCTCCTCGTAGGGCTTGTTCTCCAGACCCTTGATCATTTTAGCCGCCCTCCTCTGGACACATTCCAGCTTGTCAATATCTCTCTTGAATTATGGTGCCCAGAATTGGACACAAAGACACACAGCTCAAGGAAAATGAATGGTATACTTGTTGGAAACATTATTTTGGGGACTGCAACTGTTTATGGACATTAGATGGGCTGCCTAGGAATCCTTGCCCAAGTAACTTTTCTGAGCTCTGAACTGGATGATCTGGAGAATTGTGTAAGTGTGCATGAGTAGTAGTCACTGTAGGGACTGATTAGTGGCATTTCCCCCATTTGTTTCTCACATGGATCAGTCTTCATATGAAATGTCTTGCTGGATCTGAGCCAAGGCCTATCTGGTCAGCATCCTGTTTTTCGCAGTGGACAACGAGAAGCCTCCTGGGAATCCTATAAGCAAGATATAAGCTATCTTTTCCCTGTTTTTCCCTGACAACTGGTTTTCAGAGGCATATCCTGGCAGTCATAAACAGATCTCGTATCAATATGGCCTATATGTTGCTGCATTGTTCAGCCTCTTAGATCTTGCACTGCTTTGAACTCAGTTTGCAGAAGCAAGAGATAGAAATGTATAAATACATGTGAAGTTCTTGGATGGAAATGCACACCACAATCTTAGCAGGTTGCTTATTATTGCCAGATTTCTTCAAATCAGCTCTGAGTTATGGTAACCCTGTTACAGGCAAGGTTTAGAAATGATTTGCCATTGCCTTCCTCTGAGGCTGAGAGTGTGTGACTTGCCCAAGATCATTCAGTGAGTTTCCATGGCTGAGTGGAGATTTGAATCCTGGCCTCCCAGCACCCCAATCCAACCCTCAAACTACTATGCACCATGGTGACTCTCCATCTCAGCAGACAGATGCACACAAATTGTCTTTTTCCCCCCTCGTGTCAGGAGTGACTTGAGAAACTGCAAGTTGCTTGAGGTGTGAGAGAATTGGGTGTCATTGTCTCAAAAATATGTTTCAGGACTACAGATGTGAGCATCCCCACATGAAATTCCTGAATTTATTTGGATTTCTAAAGCGAGCCCACATGAGTCTGTTATAGAACAAGCACAGAAGAGATGTTATCCTTGAAAACTGATGCATTGTGGCATGGTCTATGCTATCTATATAAGTTTCTGTACTCGTTAATCTTTAAGATGCTATTAGGCTTTGTTATTTTTAGATGCATATGCATCTGTGGTTGTTGGGGAAATGTGATAGTGGCAGGAACATCACAGAAGAAAAGAGATGGTTCACTAGAGTTCCCTTTGAGTTTAAATCTCTCAGGTCCTCCCTATGTTTACCTTCTGGAAGAACACCTTAGACCAAGACCATGTGCATGAATCTGTGTGTGTGAACATCCTTTTGCATACTGGAAGTACAGCTGTGATGAAGGGGGGGGGGGACTAGAAAAGAGGGACAAGCATCTAAATTACTTGCAATTCTGAAGGGAAGAGCAATCCACTTACAGTGTTTCCGGTATGCAATTGTGGACATTCACTCCCATGTGAATTGCCTGCCATAAATGGCACACCAATTACAGACTCAGAGAAAGTGCAGCTGCAGAAGGCTTTGAGGGATCACTTGGGAAAGCATATAGAAGATGAAGATGGATTAAAATACTTTAAAATAAGAAGATTAAGAGCTGATGCCATCCAGTGGATGTTTATTTTTTCCATCCCATCCATTTAAAAGGGAGAGAGTGGAACACATACTTTGCTCTCCCTTTCGGATCAATACAATTGAAAAGTGGTTAATTTTAGTTCAAGTGTGTCTAAACGGACTCGTGACCTTGTGGCATTATGACTTCCTAAAACAAAGAAATCCTGTTTTCTATGTGACACATGCTTTCAGGCCTTCTCATACTATACAATTTTAGCATTATGTTTTATACTTTAACTTCCATGAGGGCATCCAATAAAATTCAGGGATGTGTAGTGTAGGGAGACACTAAAACTCTGACAGATAACACTATGTAACAAAATTAGAAAACTTTTCTGTTTCTGGGTTAAAGTGTTATTTCCTGTTTAATTGTCTGATACTTAACAGTACTTTGAAAGTAGTTGTTATACTCCAGAAACTTCGTTTTTTGGCTGCCACAAATTATGTTGAATTGGTTGACACTCTATGAGATATTCATTAAAAACAAAAGCAAAATGTGCTGCAGGATGTCCCACAAAAACAAAGTTTTTGCAGTTTAATAAACTTTTCCCATGTTTTGTGATAGAACCATTTATAACCCAGAAGCAAAATCATGTTACATAGTGTACTTTGAAGTACCAGTACCTTTCCCTAAACTGCAAATCCAAAGAATCCATAGGATGTTTACATGGCAGGTAAAGTGGAATCATATCACTATAACTATGTAGTTTGAAAAGACCCTGTTGATAGTAATGAAAGCTTACTCATAAATTAGTCAAGGGAGACACCAAATATACGCATGTCTTTGAAGATAGTCTCTAGCCAGAGACTGAATAGTTACTTTACAAAATATAATTGGTTTTCATTGCTTGCTATAGTGTTCTAAATGTAACTGCAGTCAGTTTTCCCCATTTGTGAATTTAACTTTTGCAAATCTGATTATTCACTTATTTGATGAAAATGATCTCTCTAGGAATCTCCAAGTCCCCCACTACAACTCTGTAGTCAACTTCTTGTTCCTAGATGGTGTTTTCTCAGGTTACGAAAATATATCCTTTTGGTGTGTCTTTTCTCAATCACTTTAAATGGTGTCCCGAGCCCTTAACTCCAGCAAATGTGAAAGGCTGACAGTAATGGCCATGATTTGTTATATTGTAAAATAAATACATTATATTTTAGAAAACATGGTGTTACTTTTCATTGCTTTAAACCAGTAATTGGGCATATTGAATATTTGTGCCAAGTTTGGTCATGATCCATCATTGTTTGAGTCCACAGGGCTTTCTTTATATAGGTGAACTACTACTCCAAAACTCAAGGTCAATGCCCACCAAACCCTTCCAACATTTTATGTTAGTCATGGGAGTTCTGTGTGCCAAGTTTGGTTCAATTCTATCATTGGTGAAGTTCAGAATGCTCTTTGATTGTAGATTGTAGAACTATAAATCCCAGGAACTACAACTCCCAAATGACAAAATCAACCCCCACAACCCCACCAATATTCAAATTTGGGCGTATTGGGTATTTTTGCCAAATTTGGTCTAGTGAATGAAAATACATCCTGCATATCAAATATTTACATTCCAATTCATAACAGTAACAAAATTACTGTTGTGAAGTAGCAACAAAAATAATTTTATGGTTGGGGGTCACCACAACATGAGGAACTGTATTAAGGGGTTGCGGCATTAGGAAGGTTGGGAACTACTGCTTTAAACACATATAGCATACCACCACAAGATGGACAAAAGAATGGGATAAAAAGGCCCTTTAAAAAGGAAAAACAGAACACACTCCACTGATAAAGTAGCTTTGTTTTCATTCACTGGATTGATTTCTCAAGGTAGCTGCTTCTTACCATTGTTATTGCACAGGCTAATGTTTCACTATGTTTCAGCTATGTTGTTTGGGAACATGGTCCTTCCAAGCTCTGTCTTTCAGTAACCATCAGTCCATGGCCAGTATCTACCCACAATGTGATGAACAAAAGGACATAATCTTAGACTCACAGAATTGGGAGAGAACCCAAGGGCCATCCAGTCCAACCCATTGCTGTGCAGGAACATACACAATCAAAGCACTCCCAGCAGATGGCCATCCAGCTTCTCCTTAAAAGTCTCCAGAGAAAGAGACACCACTGCTCTTCAAGGCAGCATATTCCACTGTCGAACAGGTCTTGCCATCAGGAAGTTCTTCTGAAAAGACACTGCTTTGCTGTTTTTCTAAAATGTTCCCAACAATCAACACAATGTTTTTCATGAGCCCCCAAATTCAGTCAGAGGACCCCCCCTCTCCAAATGGGGCCACAACCCACAGTTTAAGAAGCTATGGTCTAACAGTGGCTCTCAACTTGTGGGTCCCCAGGTGTTTTGGCCTACAACTCCCAGAAATCCCAGCCAGTTTATCAGCTGTTAGGATTCCTGGGAGTTGAAGGCCAAAACATCTGGGGACCCACAGGTTGAGAACCACTGGTTAGGAAGCTATGCTCTAGTGCAGTGTTTCTCAAACTATGCTCCTCCGGGTGTTTTGGACTTCAGCTCCCACAATTCCTATCAGATGGTAAGATGGCTGGGATATCTGGGGGCTGTAGTCTAGAAGAGGGAATTTTAGCAGTTTTTGCTTATCGTGCAACCAGGTAATAAACAAAACCAGATGAAATTTCCTTTTCTCCACAACCATTAAAGATCAATGAGCCCTCAGCAGTTTTAGAATATAATAACTTTATTGTACATTGTACAATGAAATAAAATGCTTTTCCCAACACACATCAAAAAGCAACACACCCAGCCCTCCACACCCCCAACCACCACCACACAGCCCCCAATGCCACATCAATGTGAAGCCATGTTCAATATAGTTACAGCTCTAGGATAAAAGCTATTTTTCAGTCTGTTTGTCCTTGTCACCCTGTACCATTTGCCAGATGGTAATAATTCAAAAAAGAATATGCTGGGTGAGATGGATCCTTAAGAATGTACTGAGCTTTCTTAAGGCTGTGGGACTTATAAAGTTCTTCCAAAGAGGAGAGAGAGCAACTAATTATTCTTTGGACAGTAATGGCAACTTTTTGGAGCACCTTCCTATATGGCACTGTGCAGTTACCAAACCATGGGTAGATGCAGTTGGTTAGGACACTATATAACACAGCGATAGAAAGTCACCAGAAGTTTTTCATTCCATTGTTGGTTCTTTAGAAGTCTCAGGTAGTACAATCTCTGCTGGACCCTCTTAACCAACGCTGCCATATAGGTGCCCCAGGTCAGATCCTTCTTAACAGTGACACCCAGGAACTTAAAATTGGCCATCTGCTCCACTTGGTCTCCATTTATGACCAAGGGCTGGATATGTTCTTTCACTCTGGCAATTCTAGATAGAGTGTAATATAAAACAATTTCCCATATCGGACAAGTCCATAAAACAATGGGTTATGACTGCAAAGGACAGGCATAACTTTGTTAGCAGGAAGATAAAAATATTTCAATCAATCAAGGGCTGATCTAGTTTGACAATCTGTTCATGCAGTGGCCAACCAGATGCTTATGAGAAGCTGACCATCAGCAACAGCACTCTCTTTATATAACACAGCAACTGGTGTTGAGAAACATAATAGAAGGTAATGTGATAAGGTCATGTAATCTTCAGGATAATGGAGATAATAGCCATCCTGTCCAGTATCTCATGACAGTCTTAACCAGTCCACTGTCAACTTTTTAAAACCATCCATTAGACATCACTACATCTAGTAGAGGGGAATATCACAATAACTGCTCTGGGTGAGAAAAATGTCTCTCTCATTTGTCTAAATCAAAGTGTCATCCAGATTCAAAGACATAGCTGCATTAGTCTGGATCAAGTTACACGGGTTGTGTAGCACTACTAAAACAGAGGAAAATGTACCATAAGTTTTCATCAACTGAAGTCTGCTCCCTCAGATGCCAATTGAGGCAGTAGAGTAAGGGTGCATCTATTTTGTAGAATTAATGCAGTTCAACAGTGCTTGAACTGTCATGGCTCAATGCTATATAATCCTGAGATTTGTAGGTTGGTGAGGCACGAGCACTTTTTGGCAATCAAGGCTAAGTACATTGGAAAACTACACCCATGATTCCACAGTCTTGAGCCATAGCAGTTAAAGTGATATCAAACTGCAGTCATAGAATCAGAGAATCATAGAGTTGGAAGAGACCTAATGGGCCATCCAGTCCAACCCCCTGCCAAGAAGCAGGAAAATTGCATTCAAAGCACCCCTGACAGATGGCCATCCAACCTCTGTTTAAAAGCCTCCAAAGAAGGAGCCTCCACCACACTCTTGGGGCAGAGAGTTCCACTGCTTAACAGCTATCACAGTCAGGAAGTTCTTCCTAATGTTCAAATGGAATCTCCTTTCTTGTACGTAGTTTGAAGCCATTGCTCCATGTCCTAGTCTCCAGGGCAGCAGTCCTGGAGACTAGGACATTTCTTTCTAACAGTCTCAATGGTGCCACAAGATGCTGCTGCATGTTATTGTCTATTTGTTCAGTCAATTCTAACTCTTCATGACCTCATGGACCAGCCCACACCAGAGCTCTCTGTCAGCCGTCACCACCCTCAGCTCCTTCAAGGTCAAGCCAGTCACTTCAAGGATAGCATCCATCTGTTTTGCTCTTGGTCTGCCCCTCTTCCTTTCTCCTTCCATTTCCCCCAGCATCATTATCTTCTCCAAGATTTCCTGTCTTCTCATTATGTGACCAAAGTACTTCATCTTTGCCTCTAATATCCTTCCCTGCAGTGAACAGTCGGGTATTATTTCCTGGAGTATGGACTGGTTTGATCTTCTTGCAGTCTAAGGTAAGAATTTTCCTCCAGCACCACAGTTCAAAAGTGTCTATCATCCTTTGCTCAGCCTTCCTTAGGGTACAGCTCTCACATCCATAAGTTACTATGGGGAATACCATTGCTTTAACTATGCGGACCTTCATTGCCAGTGTGATGTCTTTACTCTTAACTATTTTATCAAGATTGGTCATTGCTCTCCTCCCAAGAAGTAAACGTCTTCTGATTTCCTGGCTGCAGTCTGTATCTGTAGTAATCTTTGTGCCTAGAAATACAAAGTCAGTCACTGCCTCCATGTTTTCTCCTCTTGTTGCCAGTTATCAATCAGTCAGGTGGCTATAATATTGTTTTGTTTTTGGGTTTTTTTATGTTTAACTGCAACCTTGCATTTGCACTTGCCTTGGATTTGTCAATCCCCACACATCGCATGATGTGTTCTACATACAAGTTGAATAGGTTGGATGAGAGTATACAACCCTGCCGTACTCCTTTCCCAATCTTGAACCAGTCTGTTGTTCCGTGGTCTGTTCTGACTGTTGCTACTTGTTTGCATGCAGTTCCCAAAATTGCCATTTTTCATCATGTGAGGCCATGTAGCTATGGAGCAAAATGTGAGCATTGCCCCTCCCAACTGAGAATTCTGACCCCCATGAAATGTTTCTTCAGTTCCTAAAGTTCTACAATTACAGTCATTTATAGTGTCAGTGGAGCACTGAGAAATGCTTCCAAAGAAAGGAGCAAGCACAATTACCAAGGGAATGTCAACATGGCAAATATAAAAATGAAAGATGTGAATGATTTTCAAGGCCTCCTTCTTTCCAGTGCTAGAAATTTGGGAACTGAAGGAGAATCTGATGGGGTAGGGCAGAATTCTTATTTGAAGGGCAATGCCCCCATTATTGCTCCCTCCCCCAAGCTACATTCCTGCTTCAATTGGGTTGCCGTTTTTTGCACCTTCGTCAGCGGCAGCTCATTAAGCAGCTGCAGCTGCAGCTACATTGGGAAAGAACATGGTCTCCAACATAAAGGAATTAATCTATAGAAAAGAACTTGGGAAAGAGTTTTGAAATGCTCTGGCAGCAAAGGGACAGGAGGAGCTAAAGGTGATGTAGAAATTCAGGACATTAAAGCAGCCGCCTCTTAGAGAATGCTTCCAGTCACAATGGAAACATCAGCTTTGAGGAAAATTGTACATTTCAAGCTACTGAATAGAATGCTTTGCGGAAAAATGAAATGTCATTATAAGAGAAATGTCTTTTTAAGGAAGAGAGAAGGAAAGGTTATACAGTTGGCACTCAGCATTTGTGAGTTTGACCTTTGGAGATTTGATTATTCACAGATTTGATTAAAATGTCTAAAAGTGCAACTACGCTGTAGAATGAATGCAGTTTAACAATTTAACTATCTCAGCGCTATGGAATCATTGAGAGTTGTAGGTTTACAAGGTCTTTAGCTTTCTCTAAAGGATTAGCTCCAAGGATTCCCTAGCATTGTGCCATGACAGTTAAAGTGCTTTCAAACAGCATTAATTCTGCACTGTAACTCTATGTTTGCCTTCAACAGAAGATTACCATAGACACACACTGGAGGATTTAGAGATTCTTAAAGTGAATCTCTAGGAATCTCTAGGAATCTCTACATCAGTGGTTCTCAACCTTCCTAATGCCACGACCCATTCATACAGCTCCTCACGTTGTGGTGACCCCTAACCATAAAATTATTTTCGTTGCTACTTCATAACTGTAATTTTGCTATGGTTATGAATTGTAATCTAAATATCTGATATGCAGGATGTATTTTTATTCACTGGACCAAATTTGGCACAAATACCTAATACACCCAAATTTGAATGCTGATGGCATGCGGGGGGGGGGGGGGTTGATCGTGTCATTTGGAAGTTGCATTTGGAAGTTCCCCTGCAATCAGTTTAGAAGGTGGAAAAGTGCAGTCTCTTCCACATAGATCTACAGAAGCTCAAAATCTTGATATATTTCTCCTTGGGTTTTGAAGACTGTCCCTGTCACTGTGACTACCACCATGATTGGTGGTTTTTTGTAGTAGGGTTGCCTGAGCTTACCTTTTGATAATCACTATGAATTCAGCATGACATGGATTTATTTTATTTTATTGGTAGAACAATGATGTTATTTTTCAAGGTTCCTTCATGGAGTTATCTATTTTGCTGTTGTTGTGTGTCTTCAAGTTGTTTCTGACTTATGCCAACCCTGTTGTAAAGATTTTTTTGACAAGATTCATTCAGAAAGGGATTACCATGGCCTTCCTCTGAGGCTCCATTTAAACTGCCATATAATCCAGTTTCTGAATGCAGATTATCTGATTTAAACTGGATTATACGGCAGTATAGACTCATATAATCCAGATTAAAGCCGATGATATGCATTCAGAAACTGGATTATATGGTCAGTGTAGATGGGGTCTGAGGCTAATCCAGTGCATTTCTATGGCTGAGAACTAATTTGAACCTTGGTCTCCAGAGTTGTAGTTCTGAGAGTTTTGACAGCTGTCAGTTCAATGCTTAGATCATTATACTATGTTCGCAGTCTTCCTAGCTGGCTGCTATTTTTCTTAATTTCTACAGTCTCAAATTCACTGGACTTCCAACAGTCATATATTGTGGGTGGGTCTCACATTTGCCTTTCGAGACAGCAAAGAGTAATTCTAATGATTCAAATCTCATTTAGGACTCTGTCAATGCAAATCTCCCTGCCCTTGAACACATAAGCTTAAACAATATGTCTGCTATTCTTGTATCTATTTTCTGGTCTTACATCCTCTTATAGTTTTCCTAAACAAAACTAAGTCAACACTCTTGCCTTTAATGATTCAAAACCTTTTGTTTAAGTTACGTAATGGCTTAATTCTTGTCCTGTTTGGATATTATTCACTAGCTGTGCCCACCATGTGTTGCTATGCCCAACCTTCCCTCCCCCTTTCTCTCCTTTCTTCCTTCTCTTTTTTCTCTCCTTCTTGTCTTCCTTCCTTCTCTACCTCTTTCCTTCCTTCCTCTCCCTATATCTTTCCCTTTTTTCTTTCTCTCCTTTCTTCCTTCTCTATCTATTCTTGGATTGCAACTCCCAACAGTCCTCCTGATCTACCTAGCTATCTCTATGTAATTTATCTATCTTGTCTATCTGGAGGATTGCTGAGAGTTGCGATCCAGCAATCATAAAATGGAAATATGTACTGTATTGCCATTTAGCTTTTTTTTGTTTATTTTTAAGTCTTTTCTACTGTTTTTTTGGGGGTGGGTGGGTTATGAGTGATAGTCACTCATTGGTCTGTTAAGGGTGTAATGTCCAAATTTGGTGTCAATTTGTCCAGAGGTTTTTCAGTTATGTAAATCCCACAAACGAACATTACATTTTATTTATATAGAAGAGTGAAGGATATGTTTAGAAAAACTACGTATATATGAAAATAGAAGGGTCTCCAAAAATGTCATGTACTTTCTATTAGCATTCCCAAATGTACTTTATTTAACAAAGTGTACTAAGATTGTGGTGGCTAGACATGAAAATATTGTGTTCATATCCCAGTTGGGAAGGTCCTGTTTCTTCCAGGCTGTGAAAGAATGGCAAAGACTGACAGCAGCAAGACTGGGCTAAGAGCTGTAAATATTCATCCCTCCCGTGGAGTAGCTTTTTTCTTTTCTTTTTTCCCCCTTTTTCTCTTTTTTTGACTTTTCTCCCTTTCAGTTCTGTAATCTAAGAGGAAAATGAAACTCTAGCCACTGAAACATTTGCTCATTTGTACCTGTCATGAAACACCGAAACATAAGAAAATAAAAAGAGCTGGGCAGGGTCAGATCAAAGGCCAATCTGATCCAGGGTTTTTCCAGACAGTGGCCAAGCACTTGCATGCCAGAAGCTCACCAGAAGGTGAAGGCAGCCATAGCATTTCCATCACACATTCCTTAACAACTGAGATTTAGAGCTGTGCTACTTAATGGGGGCAATATATTGTGAGAGGACCATATTCGCCATGGTACATGTTTTTGTTATCAAGCCACAATACCCCCCACCCCCTGAAAGATTAATAGTTCATCAAGAGACTACAAGCAAACATATGATTTTCCCTCCTTTTTTATTAAAAACCTTTTTCAGAGATCCAAGGTTGTGAAATTCTGAATGTTATAAGTTCTGGAACTGTACCCTACAAACTCTATCAACTCCAAACCCTTTAATAAAATGTATCAATTTGATGATTTTGTATAACTTGTATCTTTTATGCATTGTGCCAATTCCTTATATGATGTGTATAAACTGTTTCTAATTTATGTATCAAAATGTGACTTGAAGGCAACAACCTCTTCATGTCCCCTTTTTGCATAATCTCTTGAGAAAGGGGACTGTGAACAGGATCTCTACTGCTATTTCCCAAGGCAGATAACTATCAAACATTTTACCAACAAAATAAGCTCGGGATGTTTGTCGATTTAACCTGAGCCCGAGAGTCTGCCGCTCCCATGGAAGAGTGAAGTTAGTAGATGTGCATTCATTAATTTTCTATGCCGGCAGTCAATTCCTTGATTGTTTAAATCCAACACTTTTGTCTTTTAGGCTTTACACCTTTGTCTCACGTGGCACCAGGCACTTGAGTTAATCAGAGGCTCATCTGCATATCCACATCATTGTTTCCTTGTGGACTGTGCCCTCCCAGGGTGTGAAGAATTGTTTCCTTAAGGGATTGTTTCCTTGAACAGACCAATCCCCAGTTGTCATTTTTCCTATCCTGGAAAACTCATTCTGCAGACTTTTAAATCAAGGGAACCCTCAGCCAAATCAGGAGCAGATTCTAGCCTACCTCTTTTTCAGCCAATCAGGGGAGGGAGCAGGAGGTTTGAATAGCCATCAGAACCGTATAAGATGTTGTGCATTTCTCTGTACGCTTATACTTGTTCCTTTTGAAGCAAATTGCTTATATTTACATGATTTTCAACTGAACCATAATTAACCTCTTTGGCTTGCTGGGCACAGACTAATTGCACTCCTAGCTGCAGGCATGTAGCCGGGGGGGGGGGGGGGTGCTTTGGGGGCTTCAGCCCCCCCCCCCCCCCGAAATTCTCATGGTGGTCTGCAAGAAGGCCTTACTGGTACATTATTTAGACTGTTATGTTTATTCATATCATGATCTGATCACCATGCTCAACATATCTCATCTGCATGGGGGCATTGGGGTAACGATACAAAAGGTTTGCTAGGGTAGACCCTCTTTCACTCAGACTCAGCCCCCCCCCCCCCCCCCCCCGAATCAAAATCCTGGCTACGGGTCTGCCTAGCTAAAATCATTCACTACATCTGGAATACTGGAATTATATGAATCTATACTGACTATATAATGCAGTTCAATCTGCTTTATAATGACAGCATACATGGAGCCTTAGAAGCCCAGCTGACACACAATATATTAGGATACCCACATGCACAGAGGATACATTCTAAGATCCCCCATGGATATAGAAAACCATAAATATTTGCAAAGTCTCTATTTTGACTATACTTTGGAAAAAATATACAATAGAATAAAAGTGAAGGACCCACAGAAGCCTGCAAACACTTTTTTTAAAAATTGGGGGGGGGGTATTTTGGAGTGTGGATAAGTGAAATCATGCATATTTTCCACTTCTACAGACTGCCCTTTTGGGCCATGCCATTGCATCACTAAAGAGAAGGTGCATGGGGTGACTCGTGATACCCCATGTACCCTCCCTCCTCCCTTCATCGCATGGTGGGGACAAGAAAGGCACCCTCCCCCCCCCCTTCCCCATCAGATGGCAGAAAAGACAGCAACATGTGGCAACGTGCATTAACCCGCCACCTTTTCAGCCAAAATCCATTGGAGCTAACCAAACAACACTTTCCTCCTTGTAGTGGTGGATGAAGCACCTTTTGGTTCTTCTACCTCACTTTGGGAGGTATGTAGGAGGGGCCTGCCATGCATCATGTGATGGTACACACCAGACCCTGTCCAAGCCATGTATAAAAGCGGCAAAACAGAGCAAAAATGCCCCATATGAAGAGGACCTAAGTCTGTGGATAAAGAGGTGGTACTCTAGTAGAGTAATCCCAGCACCAAGAAGAAATATTACTTTCTTACCCTCCAACAATCCCAATTTGGCATTTCAGTCATGAGTAATCCTCTTTTGTCCCACATTTCAGCTGTTTTCATCTCTATTTCTTAGTCCTGCTCTCTCTTTGTTCTTAGCTTATTTCACTTGCTGCAAATGGGGATCAAAGTGCAAAAGTAGTTTGTTCCCAATCAACTCAAACAGGAAAGGGAGGAGAAGAGCAGGTAAAATATTGCCTTTCCCAGTAAGTCCAGGCAAAAGCAAGCTGTTACAGTCACTCTAAACTTGTGTGTCTGCATTAACAGCTTTTGCCACACCTGGATATTGCTTGGCCACATGCTTCCGGGTTTTCATTTGTGAAATGTTAAAGTATATGGACTTTTAACTAAAGCTTTGTGGACCTAACTGATTTCATCCAACTTTACACATATGCATGCACTTCATAGTATTGTTTTAGCTTTTTAAACTGTTCAATAGGTTTTTAGTCTGTTTAAATCATTCCTACTGTTTGAAATATGATGGAGGGTAGAATATAAAATGTTTAATAAATAAATGAATGGCTCAAATTCATTTTGTTCTACGCTGCCCTGACATCCTTGATATATCATGAGATCTTGAAGAGGAGGAAGAGGAAGAAACAGAGGAGAAGGAGGCAGAAATTATCCTTTTCAGCATCTTGACTTTCAGGCACTGATGGTCCTGACCACCATGAATCCATCCAATCCGCTTTTAAAGCTGACCCAGTTGACATTCATTGCAACATCTTGTACTAGTGAATTCTATAATTTAGCTTACATGTTGTGTAAAGAAATATTTCCCTTTCTGTAGCCTGAGCATTCAGTTTAGAAGAATTTTAGCTCTAGCCATTATTGCCACACTTTCCAACATTTCCTAGATGAAATCTGGGACATGTGGCTAAGCAACAACAGAATGTTGCCAAGATGGTAAACTTTTTTTAGGGGAGGGAGCACATTCAGGCAATCACTTTTCTGTCATTGAAGAAAGGCAAGTCTCTGCTGGCATCTCCACTGAGTGAACTGAGTACATCTCTGGCTCATCCTCTTTTTGGATATCAGTCAGCATGCCAATGACTTAAATCAAGAAACAGCTTCCTACAATCTACAGAGATACCCGCAGGAGCACCTCAGCAAGTGAGAGTCTAAAAGTGGCAGGTTAAAACCCAGAACCACAATCAGTAGCTGAGGCCGAATGAGAAACTCCCTCCTGGACACACAGAAGACTGGACAACTTAAAAGATGCTGAACAGACTGTGTTCTGGCACCATGAGATGCAGAGCCAATCTTAAGAAATGGGGTTACAAAGTGGAGTCCACGACATGTGAATGTGGAAAGAGCAAACCACAGACCACCTATTATAATGCAGTCTGAGCTCTGCTGCATGCGCAATGGAGGACCTTCTTACAGTGCCACCAGAGGCTCTCCAAGTGGTCAGCTTCTTATCAAAGGAAATTTAGCATAATACCAAGTTTTTAACTTTGTTTGTGTTTTTTATACATTATAACTGTATTCTCAATTGGCTTCTGACACCATAAATAAATACACTGAGAACAAACTATCGAAACTACTTTCACAAAATGAATTCAGTTTACACCAACGGAAATAAGTCAAGGACAAAGAAGGAAAGAAATAAACTAGGACATTTCAAAAGCAGCTGGGACAGCAGAAGATTCATTGGGGGCCCCTTCACACAGCCATATAACCCAGAATTTCAAGGCAGAAAATCCCACAATATCTGCTTTGAACTGGGCTATCTGATTCCACACTACCAGATATCTCCGTTCAAAGCAGAAAATGTGGGATTTTATTCAGCTATGGAAGGGCCTGGGAATGTCTCTGCCAGATCAGAACTACTGGAGGGAATGCATTAAAAAAGAGAAAAAAACTTAAAGAATATCTAGTACAACCCTTTGCTGCAGCTTACTCAAACATGATGCTCCCCAGACGTGTAGGGCGTGGGAGTTGTAGTCCAACACATGTGAAATATGTTGTCGAAGGCTTTCATGGCAGGAATCACTGAGTTGCTGTGAATTATCACCTTAAAACAAATCAGTCTTTTTAAAACCTTTTCAGTGCATATGATAGTTTAAATACATATTTATAGTATCATAAATACATATTTATACAATCATTTGCTATATATGCAATAATGTTAGGCCTGAAAATGATGCAAATGTTCAATAACTATTGAATTAAAAATTCCCAGACTACATCACTGAGACACAAAATGCACAAAACTTTAGCATGGATAACAAAATGGTGCTTTATTGTGTGATTGAAAAGCATTTTAAAGTGAAGTACCTTAAATTAAACTACTTCTGTGCATTCTTTCAAAACAGTTGGCAGTTCTAAAGCAAATAATCAGCAATCCTAAAAGTATCTGGGTTAATGAAATAGGACACAATAAATCCAAGACTCAGACTGAGTGGCAAAGTCCACAAGATTCTCAAAAGATTAATCTAATTGCAAGTCCCAACCAGAGTTGACCTAGTAAATTATTGAGACTAACTTAAGTATTGATTTACCATTTGGCAGTTAATTCAGTGGGGGTTCTTTAGCTTATCAGTTGGACTTAGGATTCTGTGTGATGAGTGTTGTGAGAAACAGTATGGGATCTCTCAAGCAGAGTATTCAAGAGGCAAAGCAGATGCTAGGCAATAAAGTCTCATGCCCAGCCCTTAGAATCTATCAGAGGAAATGAATAAGCTTTGTTTGTTCTGTTAAGCATATAAAAGCTTTCTTTCCAAATTACTTGTTCATAATAAAAAACATAATCTTGTGAAAAGGAAAGAGAAAAAAATAGCATGCAGGAAGACAATTTGGAAAAGCATACAAACAGGTAACTAGCAGTTGGTGAGTGCATGCATGCAAAAGTTGGTAAATCAAACAAAGGGAACATGTCTCCTGATATGCTGCTTGGGATCTGCAGTATTATTAAAGACTGGTATAAAAATAATATATCCTTAATGTTATTATCAATTAATGGGCTTCTTCTGGGCTACAGTGTTATATATGGTTCCTTAGGTCCCATCTACACTACCTTTTTTCATGTCAGGAACAACTTAAGAAACTACAAGTAGCTTCTGGTATGAGAGAATTGGCCATCTGCAAGGACGTTACCCAGGGGATGCCAAAATGTTTTATCATAATATAGGAGGCTTCTCTCATGTCCCTGCATGGAGTGACAGACAGGAGCTCACCCTGCTTGCCAAATTTGGTCAGCAGTCTTGCCAGCACAAGGGTTTAACAAGGGTTTAACTCATTGCACCACTGGGGGCTCCTATAGTGTGAAACTGTATTTTATGGTCAGTGTAGATTCATATAATGCAGCTCAATGCAGTTAAACTACATCGTATGAGTCTACACTGAACATATAATGAAGTTTCAAGCTGTGTTATATGACAATGTACATGAGAACTAAGGCTGGATCTACACTGCTATATAATGCAGTGTGGACTGCATTATATGACTCTACACTGACCATATAATGCAGTTCAAACTGCATTATATGGCAGTGTAGATCCAGCCTTAGTAAGCACAACTCAGCAATAAGGCTTCCTCTTGGATATATGGGTGTCAAGTTGTAGCCTAATAAAATAATCATATGGCTGCAATCCAGTTTGGCTCAACTTCACATTGTAGTTCTGCGTGCTGGCCAACACTGGTGGAATTAAATATTACCCCTGCCCCTGGATTTACTACACAGCCTCTGAAGTCCCCCTCTTTGTCTTGTGGGGTATGGCCTGGAGAAATGTCTGGCTGTGTCCCTGTAGCCAGATGCAAAATGGTTACATCAGTGCTGAGTTCTGGGGCCCTCCAGAAATCTCTGCATCCACACAATCATGTCATCATAGCCATGCTTCTCCAAGCTTGCTTGCTCCCCACAAGGATGGCAATGGAGAGGGCTTCAGAGACAGTATGGAAAATCAGGGGTGGCTATAGCTGTTCAGTATTGAAGGAAATAATGCCATCCTCTGCTGTACCTGAAAATGAAACTCTACACCTGAATAGACCACTAACGGGATGCTGTGTGTTTATTGAATAGGGTGATCCACTAGTGTGGCTTATTCCCAGAAATGTGCATATAGGTTTGCAGTTCATAAGTCTTTTTCAACACTGTAGCCCAAGATAGTAAAGATATGTCTCCAATGAGACTTCTTCGACTGTCTTGCTGAAGGCAGATTTGGCTAACTGGGTTCTTCTTCTCAAAATTTGCACTTAGCATTCATTTTCTGGATGAATCCTCTCTTTATTTACCAGCACAATGGTGGTTAGTCCCAACTAGAGTAAACCCATGGAAGCAATTGTTGAATGGTGTGTCAATACGTAAACTTTGTTTATTCAGAAGAGTTTAGGCCTATGTGCGTCAAGATTACTGATTAAACTGTTGGTGAAAAATAAGAATTAAAGGTTCAGCTGTATGGTGATCTGTTTAATGAGCCTGATCAGCTCCATCTTGACAAGAACTGATATCTCCCCATGGCGTGTATTGTTTGCTGGCTCTGTCATTTGTGCTGTTAGAAATGTTCTACCTGTAACAGTACATGCCCAGGGGCAAGGACGAGTATGTATGACATACAATATTAGACCCTGGAAACATCCTGAGGGACAATGAGAAAAGCTCTTAATCCACTCTGTACTGGTCACATAGACCTCAGATAAAGATTACCATGTATGCCGTCAATACTGTTCATGCACACTGTCATTTTCTGTGTTACTAAAGTTCTATAAAATACTGGTGCTTGGAATAAACTTTATCTATCCAAACCAGTGCTGTGTATAGGTTGGATTGAAAGCAGTGTGGAGCCCTTGTGGACCCTTTGGTCAAAGTTATGGTTTGTTGTCTGCCTTCCTAACTCACTTTGAGGTCTCATTCCAGCTTTGAATCCTACCTAGTGATATAGTAGAGCTGATATTTCAGTCCTATTAAAAACATCTTGATACAAAATGTGAAAAAAATCATTCAAAAGCTCTTTTTTCTTTCTCAGAAACACCCCACAGTTTGTGTATATATAGGGGAAATGGTACCAGTGTAGCACAGAACAGTTAGCTCAATGCTTCTGTGTTACTGAACATGCAGAGAACGCAGCAATTCTTGATATGAGTCCTGGTTACCAAGATATTACAACATCCTGAAATAGAGCACGACTGGGAATAGCCAAACGTAAGCTATCATTAAGTGTCTTTCCCATATGAGATCCTTGAAAAAGACCCCAAATTCAAATGGCATGTTGTTCTCAAAGTAGGGTCTACTTGAAGACTCTGACCCAGGTTATTAGGTTCTTATTCCAGATAATGTTTTAACATCTCAGGCCCAGGCTACCAGGAAGATCTTATCTCCCTGTATGAGCTGGCCTGGAGCTCTGGGATCATCAGGAGAAGCCCTTCTGCCATGGTGTGTCTACATCTATGGCTCCCAACCTGTGGTCCATGGACCATCAGTGGTCCACAAGAATGAAAATATGGTCTGCAGCCGCACCATTACTACACTGCTGCCTCGAAACCATGCAGCAATGTGAGCAACTGGTCTTGTGAAACTCTCTTATAGTGCTGAGGCAACAGGGATGTTAGGAGGGGAGAGGCTGACTACCCACAGAAGATTCCTACTACCACATCAGCTCTAGATTATTAAATATGGTTTTCTGTGGGTGAGCAGATGGCAACTACTGGATGGCATATGTTCTGTATCAGACACTAGAGCTAATGTGGTCTATCCAATGCAATTTTCTGAATCAGAAGTCCAAATAACCAAACTGAATCTAAAGTTGACCAAAAACTGATTCATAACCATATTGTTGAAGGCTTTCACGGCTGGAATCACTGGGTTGTTGTGAGTTTTCTGGACAATATGGCCATGTACGGAACATGGCCATACAGCCTGGAAAACTCACAACAATCCAGTGATTCATAACCCTTTTGGTACTAATATTGGAGAGTGGTCCCTGGTCAAAGTGGGCGCTGTCAAAAAAAAAAGGTTGGGAATCACTAGTCTACATCATAGAATTAATGTAATTTGATACAAACAGCCTGCAATATGGCTCTGAAGGTAAATCAAAATGGTTCTCAAAAGCCAATTTAATGCTGCTTTAGGCAAGCATCATTTTAGTTCACTGTTTATGGCAAAACCAAAATAAATAAATCTGGGAATGTATACATCCATCTCTTGAAAAAGAAACAATCTACTGCTCACGTGTTCTGGAGAGTAAAGCTATAGGTAGAGATTCACACCTGCTGCTGTTTATGCAGAAACATTCGGTGGTGGGGGATTGCAGGAGTTGCAGTTTTACCATATATTTAGCCTTCTTTGACAAATAGTGGTGGTGTCCCACCAAACTGCAACTCCCAGGATTCCAGAGCATTGAGTCATGACAATTAATGTGGTGTCAAAGTGCATTACTGCTGCGGTGTAGATGCACCCTCAGTCCCACCATCCTCACAAGCATAGTTAGTGAAGATTTGAGAAAAGGCCTTCTTGGTGGCTGCTCCTAAACTCCTGAATTTTCTTCCTGGGCATGCCAGAATGCTCTCCTACTTCTTATCCTTTTGTTGATAGGCTATATACTTTTTTCATTCTGACTGGTTTTTTAAAGAACAGGCAGGCTAGGCTGCATTGTTTTAAACTAGTTTATTCTGAATTGCTTTCATCATTTCTAATTGTACCTCACTCTTCAACGTGCGGTTTGAAATGTTTGAGTATTACTCATTGTTGGATTCTATTGTTAATGCACATTTTTTAATGTTTGTAATGGTTTTGTTCTTTTAAATAGTAAGTTGCATGGACTCCCAATTTTAGTAGGGGAAAAACCAGGATGACGACAATGATCATAATGCCACTATTATTTCATGACTCTTTCTTATCATTAATTCAGATTAGGACATCCCTTCAAACAAAGGACTGTTCTCTGTAAAGAAGGACTGGAGCCATCCTCTTCGCTACCATTCTTCCTGTAACAGCAAATTAGTGTAATTACAGCCATAATACAAAAGAGGAAGCTGAGATACAGCCACCGATGAACTCTGAATTGCTAGACAAAGGAGAAGTGCAATGCCAAGTCACAAATAGAATTTGCTGACACCGGGTATGAAGCTCTGAAGGCAAAACTACCATAAGTCCTTCAACTTTCTGCTTCTTTTCTTTTCATTCCAAAGGGAAGACACTGCAATGTTGAGATGTTCTTGGTTGCAAGCACATCAAAGCAGAAGTCCAATGGGGAAAGGAAAGAAAAGGTTGTGATGACTGAGACAGCAACCGCTCCTTCTTTTAGAATCATAGAATCATAGAATCATAGAATCAAAGAGTTGGAAGAGACCTCATGGGCCATCCAGTCCAACCCCCTGCCAAGAAGCAGGAATATTGCATTCAAATCACCCCTGACAGATGGCCATCCAGCCTCTGCTTAAAAGCTTCCAAAGAGGGAGCCTCCACCACACTCCGGGGCAGAGAGTTCCACTGCTGAACGGCTCTCACAGTCAGGAAGTTCTTCCTAATGTTCAGATGGAATCTCCTCTCTTGTAGTTTGAAGCCATTGTTCCGCGTCCTAGTCTCCAAGGAAGCAGAAAACAAGCTTGCTCCCTCCTCCCTGTGGCTTCCTCTCACATATTTATAAATGGCTATCATATTTCCTCTCAGCCTTCTCTTCTTCAGGCTAAACATGCCCAGTTCCCCAAGCCGCTCCTCATAGGGCTTGTTCTCCAGACCCTTGATCATTTTAGTCGCCCTCCTCTGGACACATTCCAGCTTGTCAATATCTCTCTTGAACTGTGGTGCCCAGAATTGGACACAATATTCCAGATGTGGTCTAACTAAAGCAGAATAGAGGGGTAGCATTACTTCCTTAGATCTAGACACTATGCTCCTATTGATGCAGGCCAAAATCCCATTGGCTTTTTTTGCCGCCACATCACATTGTTGGCTCATGTTTAACTTGTTGTCCACGAGGACTCCAAGATCTTTTTCACACATACTGCTCTCGAACCAGGCGTCCCCCATTCTGTATCTTTGCATTTCATTTTTTCTGCCAAAGTGGAGTATCTTGCATTTGTCACTGTTGAACTTCATTTTGTTAGTTTTGGCCCATCTCTCTAATCTGTCAAGATCGTTTTGAATTCTGCTCCTGTCCTCTGGACTATTGGCTATCCCTCCCAATTTGGTGTCGTCTGCAAACTTGATGATCATGCCTTCTAGCCCTTCATCTAAGTCATTAATAAAGATGTTGAACAGGACCGGGCCCAGGACGGAACCCTGCGGCACTCCACTTGTCACTTCTTTCCAAGATGAGGAGGAAGCATTAGTGAGCACTCTCTGTGTTCGTCCACTTAACCAATTACAGATCCACCTCACCGTAGTTTTGCCTAGCCCACATTGGACTAGTTTCCTTGCCAGAAGGTCATGGGGGACCTTGTCGAAGGCCTTACTGAAATCCAGGTACGCTACATCCACGGCATTCCCCACATCTACCCAGCTTGTAACTCTATCGAAGAAAGAGATCAGATTAGTCTGGCATGACTTGTTTTTGATAAATCCATGTTGACTATTAGCGATGACTGCATTTGTTTCTAAGTGTTTGCAGACCGCTTCCTTAACAATCTTTTCCAAAATCTTGCCCGGTATCGACGTGAGGCTGACCGGACGGTAGTTGTTTGGGTCATCCTTTTTTCCCTTCTTGAAGATTGGGACCACATTGGCCCTCCTCCAATCTGCTGGAACTTCTCCCGTTCTCCAAGAACTCTCAAAGATGGTTGCCAGTGGTTCCGAAATGACTTCCGCTAGTTCCTTCAATGTTCTTGCATTCCTTTAGATAAGAGCCAGCATAGCACAGTGCATTGATTCCCAAAGTCTCATCCTCCATGTGTTTTTGACCAACTCTGGTGTAGTGGATTGAGTTGAACTAGGATTCTGTGAGACAGGGTTGAAATCCCCACTTCGTCAAGAAAATCCACTGGGTGACCTTTGGGCAAGTCACACTTTTTCAGTCTCAAAGGAAGGCAATGGCAAACCCCATCTGAACAGATCTTGCTAAGAAAATTCACAGGATTGTTCTACGTCTAGGTTGACTGGATGGCACGTTATATAACATTCATTGAGATGCTTTGAACTGAAGAGTATCTAAATGAATGTTATGTCATGTGCTTTCAAGGAGTGTTCAACGGATGACACAATGACCTGGTTCTGAACATGTTCACACTGCTGAGGGAAGGCAAGGGCTAGAGAAACAAGCTCAGACAAAATGCTATGCTATGCATCCAGGTCATGCTGAGATCATGGAATTCAAAACACTATATTCAGTGCAACATGTAATCCAGCCTGAAATAAAACCTATTTAGTTCACTGTTAATCTTGCCATATGCATTGTCCCAAAGAGATGATAAAAGGTAAAGGTTTCCCCTTGACATTCAGTCTAATCGTGTCCAACTCTGGGGGATGGTGCTCATCTCCATTTCTAAGCCAAAGAGCCGGCATTGTCCATAGATACCTCCAAGGTCATGTGGCCAGTATGACTGCATGGAGCGCCATTACCTTCCTGCAGAAGTGGTATCTATTGATCTACACATATTTGCATGTGTTCAAACTGCTAGGTTGGCAGAAGCTGGGGCTAACAATGGGAGCTCACCCTATCTGTGAATTTGAATCACCGACCTTCCAATCAGCAAGTTCTGCAGCTCAGCAGTTTAACCCGCTGCACTACCACTGCCCAAATAATGATATATCTTGAAACTATAGTAAACAGGGCTGCATAAAATTGAATATGGTAATATACTCAAAGCAGGTACTTATAGGTCTAGAGAGTCAGTGTGGTATGGTGGTTTAAGTGTTGACCATGGAAACCCACTGGATGAACTTGGGCAAGTCACACTTTCCCAGCTTCAGAGGAAGGTAAAGGCCACACTGAACAAAAATAAGCTCAATGTGATTTGGTAATTGCTATTGAAAATGTCATATGGGAAGAATTCACATAAGGGCATTTCCCACTGCCCTATAACTCCACTCCTGCCTTAAAGTATGGTATCTAACAACCAGGACAATTGGGATTTTGCCTAATCTGCTGCATTTCTTCTTTACGCCCCCGTCCATCCATGGCAACATGAGTATTGTCCAGTTTCCTTTCAAAAACCAGGCAAGCAAGCAAGCAAGAAAAGCTTAAGCAATTTGTGGGGAGGAAAATCCTTCAAACACCTAAAAATGCCTGCAAATGCCCTTTAAAACATCTTTTGGAAGTTGATACCTCTAATATTATCACATCTTAGATTCCTTTTGAAATGTAATATGAGTCCGTCCTCCTTGCAAAGAAAAGAACGTTTTGCAAATATTGTGTTACTTGAATCTGCTACTTCCTCTCTTCTCAGTATGCAAAACTGGCAAGTAAGATGCTTCACCACAATATCACCCCATAAAGCAGTGTGAACTTTGGATGCACTGAACTGGTTGAAAAACAAATTTCTTTTGAGCTAAGATAAATTTCCATGCCTCTAAAGTATTAAATATCAAAATCCAAACATCAGCGCAAACACATATTTTGAAGTTCAGAGTTGAAAATCTTGGTTTCTTTCACATTTATAGTGGCTCTGTTTATTATCTTTAACGTATGGCGGTAGCCGTGGCTTTTCTTTGGCAGAGGTCATTGTTCTTTTCCATAAGAGTTCTGTGAGGCTAGAAATGCCTGAAACCTTTTCAACAATTACTGTTCCAGTAAATGATTCCTTTTTCATCTTATTTTCTTTCAGCTGCAAAAAAAAGATACAAGTCAAATTATAATACAAAAGCACTTCAGAAATGTTGTAAGAAGAGGTATAAAACTATTGTGAGACCTTATTTAAATGACCACAAGAATATTATGCTTTGTGGATGAGATCCTTTAGGGCTGGGTCTACACTGCCCTATATCTCAGGATCTGATCCCAGATTATCTTCTTATCCCAGATTATCTGGAAGTGTAGACTCATATAATCCAGTCCAACGCATCTGGGATCAGATGTAAGGATATAGGGAAGTGTCAAAGATTACCTTTCATGTGGGAAGGACATATTTTCCTTCTTAAGAGCCAATGAAGGATCAATCAAGTGATTCTGGCCATGAAAGCTTTCAACAACACAATCAAGTGATTGTGAGTGAAACCAGAATTGTGCAGAATTGATTTTCTGATGAATTATGACAGATCCTTTTCTGTGTCTAATGCTGCCTACCCTTCCCCAATTTGGAACATCAACTTGACTCCTAGCATTATTGGCTACCAAAAGCACAACAAATTCTGAGTTATTTAGCTTGTTATCTCAGTGAGTTATGACTGTTATAGACACAGTCCAGCTATTTTATTATTATAAATAACAATCAATATCCCATATTCCATCCTCCATGCATATATCAAACAGAACTTGACAACGTTGTTTTTTTAAAAAATTATTAAAACTGACATCTCCAAATCTGGCAAGTGCCTGCTAAGCACTTGCCAGAACTGGCAGGAACTGGCAGGAACTGGCAGGAGAAAACCAAGTCCATCCCAAAGGCAAATAGAGGGTCTCAGTGGAAGTACAAGTTCAGGCTCATTAACAGAGTCTGAAACCAAGGCCCCTTAAGAAATTACTTATTTGGACTACAGCTCTCAGCACCCCCTAGCCTAAATGAGACTAACACAGTGTTTCTCAACCTGGGGGTCAGGACCCTGGGGGGGGGTCACGAGGGGTGTCAGAGGGGTCGCCAAAGACCATCAGAAAGCACAGTATATTTCTGTTGGTTGTTGGGGTTCTGCATGGGAAGCATGGCCCAATTCTCTCGTTGGTGGGGTTCAGAATGCTCTGTGATTATAGGTGAACTATAAATCCCATCAACTACAACTCCCAAATGTCAAGCTCTATTTCTCCCAAACTCCACCACTGTTCACATTTGGGCATATTGAGTATTTGTGCCAATATTTTGTCCAGATCCATCATTGTTTGAGCCCACAGTGCTCTCTGGATGTAGGTGAACTATAACTCCCAAACTCAAGGTCAATACCCACCAAAACCTTCCAGTATTTTCTGTAGGTCATGTGTGCCAAGGTTGGCTCAATTCCATCGTTGGTGGAATTCAGAATGCTCTTTGATTATAGGTGAACTATAAATCACAGAAACTACAACTCCCAAGTGACAAAATCAATCCCCACAACCCACATATCGGGCATTTGTACCCAATTTGGTCCAGTAAATGAAAATACACTCTGCATGTCAGATATTTACATTACGATTCATAATGTAATGAAGTATGAAGTAGCAATTAAAATAATGTTATGGTTGGGGGTCACCACAACATGAGGAACTGGATGAAGGGGTCGCGGCATTAGGAAGGCTGAGAAACACTGGTAATAAGTATTGCACTAAGACTTTTGAATTTAAAAAAGCATATGTCTCCATATGCTACCATACTCCAGATTCCTATACAGCTATGGCTTGGAAGTATACTTGAGTATACAGCCATATAACCCAAAATATCAAGGCAGATAACCCACAATAACTGCTTTGTACTGGATTATCGGAGTCCACACTGCCATGTAATCCACTTCAATGTGGATTTTATACAGCTGTGTGGAAAGGACCCAAGAGGAGACTTGCCAGAAAATTTATTCTGAAGCACAGGCTGAAGGTCAGAGATCCACAAAGCCGGACACTTCAGACAGAATGCCATATGTTGTAGTTGTTTGCAGCAATGGAATAGCCTTGTCAAACTAATTTATAACCAGCAGTAAATCAATCCAGCTGGCCTCATTGACTCAGCAGCTTCCATTTAAAGTAAAGCAGGGTATTTCCTGGCCCTTTGCTCCTGGCGTTTTAATTTACACTGCGCCAGAAGGTGAAGAGCCTCACTTTCCTCCTCCTGACCTTCAGATGCTTTTTGGGATGGTCCACTCTCTGCCAATGCTATAATATGATCATCAACTTCCTTTGGCTATTCAGATACTTGTTACCTTGACAGTCATCTCCTCTTATGTTAGCCAAGGAGATCACCTCCTTAAGTGGATTCGTCAGTGGCACAATGGGTTAAACCCTTGTGCCGGCTCAACTGGTTGACCAAAAGGTTGGTGGTTCCAATCTGGGGAGCAGGGTAAGCTCCCGTCTGTCGAGCTCTAGCTTCCCATGTGGGGACATGAGAGAAGCCTCCCACAGGATGCTAAAACATCAAACATCCTGGTGTCCCCTGGGCAACGTCCTTGCAAACGGCCAATTGTCTCACACCAGAAGTGATTTGCAGTTTCTCAAGTCACTCCTGGCATGAAAAAAAACCCCCCTCAAGTTAGGATATGATAAAAGAACTCCTAGGGCCCTTCCACACAGTCCTATATCCCAGATATCAAGGCAGAAAATCCCACATTATCTGAGTGTGGATTCAGATAAAAAAGCAGATATTGTGAGATTTTCTGTCTTTCATAATCTGGGATATAGGGCTGTGTGGAAGGGCCCCCAGAATGTCCCAGAAATATGTAGTCTGAAAAAGGGATTTTTGCAAAACTCTATTCATAACTAGACCATAGACTCTTCAGTCATGGTCATTATTAGTACTACACCATGGGGTGGTCAAGGAGAAGTTTATTCATCATGACCTTCCTGTTTAATCCTTGACTGCTCTTCTGAGACTGTTGATAAGTAGGACCAATTAGGTTTAATTGTGCTGGTAGTTTCTGTTATGGAAACATGAATCCCATTAGGCAATGAGGAAAAGACAACTAATTCATTTCGCACAGACCAGTGAACAGCTCTCTGATGTAAAAGTACCAGACAGAGAAGATCGATCAAAACATGTCATACAAGACAGGCAGTCCTACCATCTTTACTTTGGATTGAGAGTCTAACACAGTGTTTCTAAACCTTCCTAATGCCATGACACTTTAACACAGTTCTTCATGTTGTGGTGACCCCCAACCACAACATTATTTTATTGCTATTACATAACTGCAATTTTGCTACTGTTATTAATTGTAATGTAAATATCTGATATGCAGGATGTATTTTCGTTCACTGGACCAAATTTGGCCCAAATACCCAATATGCCCAAATTTGAATACTGGTGGGGTTGGGTTGGGGGGTTGATTTCGTCATTTGGGAGTTGTAGTTGCTGGGATTTATAGTTTACCTACAATCAAAGAGCATTCTGAACTCCACTAAGAATGGAATTGAACCAAACTTGGCACACAGAACACCCATGGCCAACAGAAAACACTAGAAGGGGTTGGTGGACATTGACTTTGAGTTTTGGAGTTGTATTTCACCTACATCTAGAGAGATGATCAATGATGGATTGGGACCAAACTTGGCACGAATACTCAATATGCTCAAATGTGAACACTGGTGGAGTTTGGGAAAACAATTTGGGAGTTGTAGTTGCAACGATTTATAGTTCACCTACAATCAAAAAGCATTCTGAACCCCTCCAATGATAAAATTGGATCAAACCCATACAGAACCCCCATCCCTTGAAGGGACTTGCTGGCTCAAGCCTTCCTGCAGCTTGCACACTCTCCCTCGCCCGCACATGCTCACCACACTTCCATGCACTGAGCACGCCTGCTCTCCCCTCCTCACTTGGAGCCTCAGAAGCAGCCCTCCCCTTGGCTGAGAGGGCAGCTGAGAGGCTGGCCAATCACAGTGGAGGAGGGCTTTTGGTGGGAGTATTCTAAAAAGGAAGAGAAGGACAGGTGGAACGATCTTCAGCCTTCTCTGGCAAAGTGGTTCCTAAGACCATCAGAAATATGTATTTCTGATGGTCTTTGGTGACCCCTCAGATCCCGCTCCCCCCCCCCCAGGGATCCTGATCCCCAGGTTGAGAACAGCTGCTATAGAGTAATACTCTTTTACTATAGAGTACATGAAGTAAAAGGATCAATTGAACTAAGTCTTATAGTTTACTGAAGTTTTAAAATCAAAGAGGAAAATCTGGTGCTTTGCCTGGAAAAGCTTTTGCAGGAGGTGATGAACTGGGCAGAGGGACTTCAGAAAAGGAAAGAGGGAAAGGTTGGGTAC
Source organism: Anolis sagrei (assembly GCF_037176765.1). Taxonomy (NCBI): domain Eukaryota; kingdom Metazoa; phylum Chordata; class Lepidosauria; order Squamata; family Anolidae; genus Anolis; species Anolis sagrei. The sequence goes on from NC_090025.1 coordinate 163,206,229, forward strand.
ATCAGAAAGTGGTAGCGGACAAGCTGCAGCGGGGGGGGGGGGGGGGGGAAAGAACTGGCAAGTTTCCGGGTTCTTGGTTGATGCATCAGTGACCCTTCATGACCCATTCCTAAGAAGGCTAGAGAACTTTCCACTGTTTGAAAGCCTCTGTAGAGCCAGTGTATGTTTTCAGCCTATTATCTGGGAAAATGTCATCATATGGTGCTGTTAAGTGATGGGTTAGGAATACATAGGCTCAGCACGCTGAGCAAGACTGAGAGAAGATTGTGCCATCAATTCCCACTCGGGATGCTTTCAGGAAGAGAGTGAATAAGCCATTTCCCTTAAAACTGTTTTTAAAAAACTTTTTTGATGTTTATCAGTGATAGATTTTAGTAGTTATAATGTTTAACTGTTTTTTTAGCATTTTAAAACAAAACATTGTAGAGAACGGACCATAATATGACCTACAATTTTTAAGAAACTACAAAATAAACTATAGCAAAGGTACAGATCTGTTTGTGTACTTTAAAAACAAACAGACAAACATTAGTTACAGTTACCTTTATCAGCCCATAAATCCATAAATGATTATTGAAGAAGGCATAAAGAACTATTAAAGGTAAGGAGGGATAAGTATGATTTTAAAAAAAAGTATTTTCATTATTTATTTCTGCCTTTAGCTGTTGTATTACGCAACTGGTATGTTGTCTATAAGCTATGCTACCAGTTAATATGGCAATGATATATCAATGTAAACATCAGAAAAAGAGACTGGAAAAATACGTGGCAATGCAAATCAGTAAGATCTGTTTGTGCGCATATTTTAAAAATGGAATAAAGAAGTGGTATACATAATTTATTACTTCTTTATTCCATGGAAAAATGCAGGAGACAGTGTGGTGTAGTGGTTTGATTGTTGGAGTACAGCTCTGGAGACCAGTGGGTGACTTTGGGCAGGTCACACTCACTCTCACAGGGAAGCAAATGCACATCTTCATTTCTAAAAAGCTTGCCAGGAAAACCACATCATAGATTTGCCTTAGAGTCACCATGAAATGAAAACAATCATACAAAAACAATCTAATGCCACTTGTTCGTATATATAGGGTTCTTTTTTCCGTGTCAGGAGCGATTTGAGAAACTGCAAGTCACTTCCGGTGTGAGAGAATTGGCTGTCTGCAAGAACGTTGCCTAGGGGACACCCACATGTTTTATCATCCTGTGGGAGGTTTCTCTCATGTTCCCAAATGGGAAGCTGGAGCTGACAGACGGGAGTTCACCCTGCTCCCCAGATTTGAACCGCCTCCCATCCTGGGAAGGCTCCTCTCATATCGCTGCATGGGAAGCTGGAGCTGACTGACAGAAACTTACCCTGCTTCCCAGATTTGAACTGCCACCCATCCTATGAGAAGCTCCTCTCCTGTCCCTGCATGGGAAGCTGGAGCTTACAGATGGTAACATTGAAATTAACATTGTTCATGTTCTTCTATATTTGCATGTTTGATACCTATATAAATAAAAATGTAATGTTTGTTTGTGGGATTAACATAACTCAAAAACCACTGGACGAATTGCTGCCAAATTTGGCCACAAGACACCTACTAACCCAAGGAGTGAACATGACTCAAAAATTGATTTTGTCATTTGGGAGTTGTAGTTGCTGGGATTTATAGTACACCTACAATCAAAGAGCATTCTGAACTCCACCAATTATGGAATTGAACCAAATGTGGCACACAGGACTCCCATGATCAACAGAAAACACTAGAAAGGTTTGCAGGGTGTTGACCTTGAGTTTTGGAGTTGTAGTTCACCTACATCCAGAGAGCACTGTGGACTCAAACAATTATGGATCTGGACCAAACTTGGCATGAATATTCTATACACTCAAATATGCACACAAATGGAGTTTGGGGGAAATAGACCTTGACATTTGGGATTTGTAGTTACTGGGATTTATAGTTGACCTGCAATCAAAGTATTCTGAACCCCACCAATGACAGAATTGGGGCAAACTTCCCATACAGAACCTCCATGATCAACAGAAAATATTTAAGCCCAACCAGTCCAACTCCCTTCACCAGGGCAAAAAAATGTAATCAAAGCCCTCCTGACAAAGAGCCATCCAGCCATAGATATAGATCAGTATATATGATTCGCACACACATACAGATATAGTATCCTAGATTCAAAAAGGACCCCTAAAGAAGGACAATTATATGTTGCATGTTCCAGAGTAGGCAAATCAGACAATCTCCACATCAACACTGTCAAAGAAACAGCAAGAAATACTGCTTACCCACAAGCAGAAACAAATTATATATATATTAGAAATCAACACTTTCCCATTACTTTATTTTCCAGTTCACCAGACTGGGCCACAGCAATGCGTGGCAGGGGATGTCTAGTATTTCATAAAATATATTTTTTTAAAAACCCGCTTCCCAGATTCAAACTGCCTACCATCCTATGGGAGGCTCCTCACATGTTCCTGCATGAGAAGCTGGAGCTGACACATGCAAGCTCACCCCACTCCCCGGATTCGAACCACCAACCTTTTGTCAGCAGTCCTGCCAACACAAAGGTTTAACCCATTGCATCACTGGGGGCTCTCATATATATATATATATATAGAGAGAGAGAGAGAGAGAGAGAAAGGTGATAGCATTATAAGATAGTAAGTCAAGTTTATTTATTTATTCATTTATTTGCAGTATTTATATTCCGCCCATCTCACCCCATAGGGGACTCAGGGCAGATTACAATACATGGCAAACATTCTGTGCCATAGACACACCACATATAGACAGACACACAGAGGCTATTTAACATTCCACCTTTTTCCTGAGGGTATTCTGGCCACCAAGGGAGCTGTCGCTTCACTGTCCATTTGTGACACTGATGAAGTACTTCCTCATTCTTTGCATGCTTCCTTGAGATTTTTATGGTGTCGTAAATTTAGTTAAATTAGCCTCCTCACATAAGCGGTACCTAAATTTCCTACGTGACAGAGGCAACTGTCTTTTGGGTTGCAAAGGTCGACAACACGCTACACAAATTGGTCAGAAGCTCACTCCGACCTGGGCTGGCTTCGAACTCATGACCTTTCGGTCAGTAGTGATCTTAATGCAGCTGACTCCCAGCCAGCTGCGCCACAGTCCCGGTGCTACATGAATCTCTTTCAGGACACATGAAAGATAACAACAAAATTTACAAAAATTACAATGCATTCTGAATTACATTTGCTCACTTTATAGGTTTCCAAAACAGTAAGGATTTGGAATCGGGAGAGCAAATGATGAGTATCAGTATCCAATTTGCTGTTTAACATCTACATGAAGCCGCTGGGTGAGATCATCCGGAGTTTCGGGGTGCGGTGTCACCTGTACGCAGATGACGTCCAACTCTGTTACTCCTTCCCACCTGCTACTAAGGAGGCCGTCGAAGTCCTGAACCGGTGCCTGGCCACTGTAATGGTCTGGATGAGGGCGAACAAACTGAAACTAAATCCAGACAAGACAGAGGTACTCCTGGTCAGTCGCAAGGCCGAGCAGGGTATAGGGTTACGGCCTGTGCTGGACGGGGTCGCACTCCCCTTGAAGGCGCAGGTTCGCAGCTTGGGTGTGATCCTGGATTCATCGCTGAGCCTGGAGCCCCAGGTTTCAGCGGTGACCAGGGGAGCATTTGCACAGCTTAGGCTCGTGCGCCAGCTGCGCCCGTATCTTGGGAAGTCTGACTTGGCCACGGTGGTACACGCTTTGGTCACATCCCGCCTCGACTACTGCAACGCTCTCTACGTGGTGCTGCCCTTGAAGACGGCCCGGAAGCTTCAGCTAGTCCAACGCGCGGCAGCCATGTTGTTAACAGGAGCAGGGCGCAGAGAGCATACAACGCCCCTGCTGTCCCAGCTCCACTGGCTGCCGATTTGCTACCGGGCCCAATTTAAGGTGCTGGTGTTATCCTACAAAGCCCTAAACGGTTCCGGCCCAAAATACCTTGCAGACCGCATCTCGGCCTATGAGCCCATGAGGACCTTGAGATCATCCGGGGAGGCCCTTCTCTCGGTCCCGCCTGCCTCACAGGCACGTCTGGCGGGGACGAGAGAGCGGGCCTTCTCGGTGGTGGCCCCCCGGTTGTGGAACACCCACCCTGCTGAAGTTAGACAGGCGCCCTCCTTGATGGCCTTTCGTAGGAGCCTGAAAACATGGCTCTTCGAGCAGGCCTTCAACTGAGTGTTATCATTGGAACGACTCTGGAATGGACTATGACTACGAAATCGACTATGACCCCAGGATTGGACGAAGCGGATTTTTAGCATAAGTATATGTTATGTAGTAGTAGTTTGGTATGTATTGTCGTGATTTTCTGTACACTGTCTTTTCTATGTTGTTGTTCACCGCCACGAGTCGCCCCTAGGGCTGAGAGTGGCGGTCAATAAGTGCAAGAAATAAATAATAAATAAATAAATTTGGCCTTTTATAGGACCTTGGAAGGCCTTGGAAGGCTATACATTGTTTTTAAGAGATTAAAAATATGTTTTTACTAACAACCCAACCCACCCTAGAGGGGCCAGAGGACAATTTTGCCATGTTTTGGGGTCTCACTGGGTTGTTTGACAGGAAACCATTCAGCTCTTTATGTTCCCAAGTTATTTTAAGTGATCTCAACTGGTTTGTTTTGTGTGCATAAAGGAAGCGATGCAAATTCTTTGGAAGTGTTTCATCATTTTTTACTGTAATATTCCTCCCACAACTCTGTCTCACTGCTCCTAAGCCAAACTTTTTTTTAAAACCCTGAACAACAGCTTTATGCAATGGCTGAATTTCCTAAAGCAGCTTAGGATGGAAGACCTTGACTAGGTGGCTCTGTGTCAGCTCAGATTGCTGACTATTCAAAGCCACTGTCTCTTCTCCCTTTTTACCGTTTTTTGTCTTTAACGATTGGATTGGACAGTCCTACCAAAGAGGACTGTTTTCTAGAATGCACAGCCATCTTGACATACTCTTTATACCGTACTAGTGGTCCCCTGCCACGCGTTGCTGTGGCCCAGTCTGGTGATCTGGAAAATAAAGTAATGAGAAAGTGTTGGTTTCTAATATATGTAATATCTTTATGCTTGCGAGTAAACAGTATTTCTTGCTGTTTCTTTGTCAGTGTCGATGTGGAGATTGTCTGGTTTGCCTACTCTGGAACATGCAACATATAATTGCCCTTCTTTAGGGGTCCCTTTCAAATCTAGGATACTATATCTCTGTGTGTGTGAATCATATATATCTATCTATACCTATGGCTGGATGGCTCTTTGTCAGGAGGGCTTTGATTACATTTTTTTGCCCTGGTGAAGGGACTTGGACTGGATGGCCTTAAGTATGGGGGTTCTGTGTGGGAAGTTTGCCCCAATTCTGTCATTGGTGGGGTACAGCATGGTCTTTGATTGTAGGTGAACTATAAATCCCAGTAACTACAACTCCCAAATGCCAAGGTCTATTTCCCCCAAACTCCATCTGTCTTCATATTTGGGTATATGGAATATTTGTGCCAAGTTTGGTCCAGATCCATAATTGTTTGAGTCCACAGTGCTCTCTGGATGTAGGTGAACTACAAGTCCCAAACTCAAGGTCAATGCCCACCAAACCCTTCTAGCATTTTCTGTTGGCTATGGGAGTCCTGTGTGCCACGTTTTGTTCAATTCCATCATTGGTGAAGTTCTGAATGCTCTTTGATTGTAAGTAAACTATAAATTCCAGCAACTACAACTCCCAAATGACAAAATCATTTTTGAGTGATGCTCACTCCTGGGTTAGTAGGTGTCTTGTGGCCAAATTTAGCTGCAATTTGTCCAGTGGTTTTTGAGTTATGTTAATCCCACGAACGAACATTACATTTTTATTTAGATAGATTTAGCCTGATCAGAAGCAATGCATGCCAACTTGTCCATAAAATTGGCTCTATATCCCTTCTAATGCAAGACACTTAACTGTAATTCCATTATTTTCCATACATTATTAGCTATTTTTTCATTAGCTCAACCAAGAGAGAGAGAGAGAGATGCTTAAAAACCACTTCAAAGCTGAAGTCAGCTCTTTGTGACCTTGCTAAAGACAAAGGTTTAATTCAAGAACAGGTATTTCTGGGTCACTGGGACTATTTCTGCTTTGGTGTTGGCAAATTCTGAACATCTTGTAAAATATCCACTATCATCAGCACGTCCCAGGTGACCCAGCTTTGCAAATATTCTATGGATGTAGGCTGCTTGTCCGCTTTTATAAAATGCTCATCGTTGGTAATGTAAATGTTTTCTGACTCATGCCTTAGAATATACATAAAACTCTCTTCCTTTCTGATTCCAGCTTATGAAGTATTACGTGGAACCTGGAAATGTGTACCTAATTTTATACACTTAGTTGGTCTGTCAGAACAATCTCATAAATCTTATCTTTGGGACAGGAACAATCAATTCTTCTTTATTGATCAGGGCAATGCACTCAGCGCAGTGTGTTTTATGATATGAGGAGAAAAGGGGCTGTAGGATGACTACATGTAGAGTGAAGCAGTCCTCTATTTAAAGAGCTTTTCGAGAACTGTCCTTACTGGAAGCACTGTTTAGGCCTGTCCTGGTTCCAGGATGCAGAACAGAGATGAGAATTTTGTATTTCATCCAGGTGTTGACAAATCACAGCTCCCATCATTCTTTGTTAGTGGTTATGCAGATGAAAGCTACTGGGAGCTGTAGGAAGGCTACATCATTACCTATCAACAATGGAAACAGCAGACTCCACTAGCACAGAAGCCACCACTGTTGGAAACCTCAATTGTATTTCTATTGAAATTATAGTCATTATACCACAAATGCAGCACCAAAACACGAATCAAGGAACATGAAAGGCACTGCAAACTACTTCAACCAGAGAGGTCCTTCTATGGAGGCTTTTAAACAGAGACTGGATGGTCATCTGTTGAGAGTGCTTTGAGCGTGATTGTCCTGCTTCTTGGCAGTGGCTTGGACTGGATGGCCCACAAGGTCTCTTCCAACTCTATAATTCTACGTTTCTATGAAGTCAGCCATAGCAGGGAACTTGATGAACCAACTTGGACACAGCATATTATTTGAGAACACAGAAATGCTGGACCACTCTAACAACAACCATATCAGACTACACAGAGAAGTCATTGAAATCCTCAAGCATGTGGACAATTTCAACAGAAAGGAGGAACAAAATCTGACTACCAGTTTTTGTTTTTTAAAAAAAACTTCTAAAATCAGGACAGTAAATAAAGAACAACACTCAAAAACAGGGGAATTCCAGACAAGAAACAATCAGGGCCAACTAATCACCTCCCAACAAAGGATTCCCCGAGGCAGTAAGAAGCCAGATTTTGAAAACACCTCCTCAAACAGGCAAGAGTTCTTTCTCCCACCCTGGACATTCCACAGTTATATAAACCCAACTTTCCGAGTTTCCAAAAGGCCTCACAACCTCTGAGGATGCCTGCCATAGATGCAGTCAAAATGTCAGGAGAGAATGCTTCTGGAACATGGCCATACAGCTCAGAAAACTCATAGCAACACAGGTGAGTTGCTTTTCTCTGCCTAGATAATACTGCAGGCTTGGCACCAAGGCACCAAAGATACCCTCCTGGCATGGAGGTTGGTTAACAGATGGGCTGTGGCTGCAGTGCTTCTGCTTGTAGGTAGGCAGCCTTGGCAGGAGTTAGACATGTGCATCTTTTTTATGGGAAAACACACAGAGAGAGTACATCACCCACCCTTTTGAAATGGGAGTCATGGAACCTAACCCTAACCCAAACCCTAACCCTTGAAGCTGCAAGGCAATTCAATTGCAATCAAGATGGTCAATTGCAACATTCACTAGCCTTGCAAAACATAGCTAATCAAGGTGGTGGAAGCTCCTTCTTTCGAGGCTTTTAAACAGAGGCTGGTTGGCCATCTGTCGGGGGTGCTTTGAATGCAATCTTACTCCTTCTTGGTGGGGAGTTGGGCTGGATGGCCCATGAGGTCTCTTTCAACTCTATCATTCTATGATTTTAACATTCACACTTGCCTCAAACAGACAAAGAATTATTTCTCCAACCCTGGACATTCCACAGATATATAAACCCCACTTTCCTAGTTTTCAACAGACCTCACAACCTCTGAGGATGCCTGCCATAGATGCAGGCATAACATCAGGAGAGAATGCTTCTGGAACATGGCCACAGAGCTCAGAAAACACACAACAACCCTATAGTCATTACTTTTAAATGTACAACCATATACACACAAGATAGTGGAGTAGAGTGATCTTGATGTAGAACTGGGACTCTGGGAGGCCAGGGTTCAGCCATGGAAATCCACTGGAGAGCCTTGAGCAAGAAATACTTTCTCAGCCTTAGAGGAAGGCACTGGCAAAGCTTCTCTGAATGATCTTGCTAAGAAAACTTTAGGATAAGGTTGGCAGAAGTTGGGGTTGACTTGAAGACATGCAGCAACAATAAACAAACCAAAAGTGATTAAAATGTTTTTATTGAACATACAGTTTATTCATTTCAAAATAGGCTCCTTGTGAACAATGTTGGTGCCACTCTTCATAAGAGTGGCAGAAGTCTTGACTTGAGATGTTGCTCAGAGCCCTTGTGCAGCTGCCTAGACATCTTCAGAAATAAGGCCCAAAAATTATCTTTTGGGGGGGGGGGGTAGGTTTTGAGCTTGGGGAAATAAATGATACAGAGCCAAGTCAGGATTGGAAAGCGGGTGGAGAAGCATGCAGAACAGCCTTCACACAAGCCACGTTGTTCTCATGTCTTGTAGTCAAAGGATGCTGTTCCAGACTCCTCTGCATTTTCAACCATGACAAGACACATAAGCTATTACGTACTTAACTAACATACCTGCTACTACAAAAGTACGGTCTCAACTGAGAAAGATCAAACTGTATGCCTGGGTTCCCTCTCCACTTGCCTCAAATTCTCCTTTCCTTTCCTGGCCCTTCTGCACTGCAACAACAAAAAAATCATTCTCATTACTTTTGGGTCAGACCACTTATCTGCATAGAAATAAAACTGAAAACGCACATTCCTTTTTATTCACCTTTGGAGTTGTACAAAAGTGATGGTAATGAAGACATGCCCTGCTTCTATGATAAACACACACGTGTGTTTGAATCTGCAGCTTTTTTTTCCAGAGGATTTTGGCAACGTCTTGCATGCCAGTCACATCTTCATCCTTCTGAGCCAGCTACCTGCCTCGGGCAGTGTTGCCACTGATTGTTGTTCCTCCTATGTGGATATATCTGGGCGCTGCTGTCTGCTTTACTAGATGAAAAATAACAATCCAAAAACTTTAGGTCATGCTCAAGCTTGTGTGAACAGGTCTCCAAGACTTCCTGTTAGCAAGATGAACAGCCAGTGGGTGAACAGAGATCAATCTTTAGTACATGTCAAGAGGTATAGTTGCCTTTGTGTCCAGGAACATTCTGGCCTCTAGCTAGCCATAAGAGAGCAGAACTGGAAAGCATGAAGTACAAGTACAATAATACATATACTTTTTTAGTCACAGAAGTTTTTTTTCATGTCAGGAGTGACTTAAGAAACTGCAAGTCGCTTCTGGTGTGAGAGAATTGGCCATATACAAGGATGTTGCCCAGGGGATGCTCGGATATTTTGGTGTTTTACCATCATTGTGGGAGGCTTTTCTCATGTTCCTACTTGGGGAGCTGGAGCTGACAGAGGGAGCTCAATCCACTCTTCTTGGATTTGAACCTCCGACCTGTCTGTCATCAGTCCTGCCGGCACAAAGGATTAACCCATTGTGCGATCAGGGGCTCTCTAGTCACAGAGATGTAGGAACATGACAAGGGTAACACAATTATACAGTCAGTCCTTTGTATAAGATTCTGCACCCATAGATTCTACCATCCTTGGCTTGGACATATTTTTAAAAATCCAAAAAGCAAACCTGGATTTTGCCATTTTATACAAGGGGCAGAATTTTACAACACCACGAGATGCAGTGGGACTTGAGCATCCACAGTTTTTGGCGGCCATGGAGGGTTGTGGAACCAATCCCAGCAGACACAAAAGGCTCATTGTGCTGTATAAATGCAATGAGTAACTCTTCTAGTGACTTTCAGAAGATACCTTTAAGGACCACTGTGTGCATATTTAGAAGCATTTTGACAGCATTCCAAGTTTTGGGCCATTCTCTATTCAATCCTAACTTTATGTGTTTTTCTCCACAACAATGAAAGCAACAGAAAACTAATGAGCATGGGCAACAAGCAATGCAATTACTATTTTTGAACATTGTGATGAGGAATAATAAATTACTTTTCAAAGTTTGCAATGAGTCATTCGAACAAATTACTCCTAATAAATTACAAGCAAACTTTACAGGAGATGTTGTAGTTCAGCATATTGATCAAGTTGCTACTCCTAGTAGCAGGGAGAACGGGTCTCCTTTAGAGTCAGAAGGGGAACAGCAGCATCAGCACATTAGAGAAATCATTATGGCTCCAAGCGATACTGACACGTTCCCAGGTTTCGCTGATTGGGAAATGGGGGATGGGGAAGGGAGCAGAGGTGTAAAGAGGGCTGCTCGAGAGCCAGAGTCTGAAGGGGAATTACAAAGGAAGCATATTCGGGAAATACTTTGTGCACCAACAGAGGATGAAGATTTCTTTGGGTTTGAAAGGAGTTCTGGGACTGGGAGTGACATGGATGAGGATGAAGAGTTAAATTGGACCCATGTGCAAAACATAAGGGATATCTGTAACCAGCCCACCTCTAGTGAGGAATTTGAAGGGTTCACTGAAGATTGGCAGCCAGGGGACTCTTGGCAGGATCTGAATCCTGATACTCGTTGGCAGAGGTGGAGGGATGGGCATTCAGCTGCAGGCTTGGAAGCAGCTGGGAGTGATGATGAGAGGGTGGGGAGCTCATCAAGCTCCGACGACAAATTGTAAGATATAAGGGGGTTCAGTTTGAATTGCAAGTTGCAGAAGGCAAAGTGTCTTCTTGGGGACATAAGTCTTTGTATCTGCCAACTTTCACCTTGGGTCCTGGGCTATAGCCTCGTGTGTTCCTGTGCTCCTGTTTCCTGAGTGACTTCAACGTTCCTGCTTTGCTTCAACACGGAATTGACTACGGACTGGTTTGACTTCGCTTTTAGACTTCTGGACTTCGTTTGTTAATATCTTTGTGACTTTAACAACTTTCAGTTTTGAAACAATGTTCTTTCAACTTTATAGTCTGTGTTCTTGCTACATTTTGATTTTTAAGCAATTTGCTTCATTTTTAGTTTAATCCGGATTAAGAGGCAGCGCTATAATCCAGATTATATTTTAGTTTCTTCTATTGACTTGGTTTTGGTGCCAAACTGCTCCAGCAGACTTAAGCACTGCAGTTAAGTGCTTTTCAAGACTTTTTGTTGACAATAAAGCTGTGTTTGAACCTTTGAACTGTGTCTGGCATGTTTAAAGGCTTCTGGGTTCTGACAGGAGGATGACCATCGTCATAAGACATCCTCCTTTTCAGAGACAGGGCTTTGTGCAAAGGGAAAGTAGAACAAGAGTAAACCTATATTACACACTTACAACAGTCTGTTATCAGTTTTAATGCCACGACTCCATCCTATGGAATCTTGGGATTTGAAGTTTAGTTCGTTATTTACAACCTCTTTACATGGGGCTAAATTCGGCAGCACACACCAATTTAGCCCCAGTCACTGACCAAGCCGGCCAACTTCCATCAGATGACACTGGCACAGCTCTGTGGATGAAAGAGGGCAGAACTAGCACATGCCGCTGCCAGGGCAACACAGGAGGATTCCTGTGTTGCCTGTGTTGCCATCGGAATGCATGGGGGGAAGTCACATGCACCATGCATGCTCACGCTTCCCTACATCTGATCTCCCTCAGCTGGAGCTCAGTGATGCTGTTGCACTAGAGCCTTGAAACACCTTTTCACCATAAACCACACTCTGTCCAGATAATCCAGTAAGTAAAAGTTTATTTAAAGAAGAGTATATCAAAATGAGAAAATTCAAAAGTTCAAATGGTTATTTCCATGATAGCTGAGAATCCAAAATCCTTTTAAATACAGTGTTCAGAGTCTATCCCCCAAAATATCCATGAACAAGTTAGAATGAATCCAAGGCAGGCAACTTATGCTACATATGAACTCGAAGCAAGAACAAACTTAGAAACTTGAATACATGAATTCCAAGAACATAGGACCCAAAAACCATGAGCTCTTCACCTGAATGCAACATTGTTCTCACAAAGGATTGTACCAGCACGAACCACTTTAAAAGGCTTCTGTCCCTCCCATAACATCATTTCTCACACACCTGCTTTTCCTGTCATTATCTCTAAACCTCTGGGAAAAGCAAGTCTGTCTTTGTTGCATGCTTTGTCTCTGCAGTTCCAAGTGCCTTGACCTAGACGAACATTTTCCTCCCACATCTCGCTCAGACTGCACTTCTGGAAGGTTCTCATGAGAATGGATATTGCTTTCTCCAGTCTCATGGGAACTACCAGGAGATCCCAAAACAACTCTCTCTAGGCCACTTCTACCCTACTCTGAGCCCTCTTAATCTACCCCAGCATCCCCTTCCTCATCTTCTGAGCACTCAGAATCTGACCAGGTTTCAACAGATGCAAGGAGTGGGGCACTGGGTTCCCCATGCTCATCTACGAAGCGGAGTGCCTCCAGCGGCTCTCTGATGAGGTTGTTAGACTTTTCTTCTAGAAAGCTCTAGTCCATTGCCCTGTATTACAGCTCTATGATGGTCTAGCAAAGAATTCTACAAATACCAGAAGTCCATCAGACTGAGCCAGTTAAGATGGTATCAAACTATTTTAATTTTTATGTTAATATTATACTTCAGATTTGGTGAGGGGAAAGTAAAGAACTCCATGAGTTGAAGAGGAGGGTGAGATAGAAAGAACAAAAAATACTTGCAAATGTTATGTGAGAACTCATATCTGCATTACTTTTTAAGTGGAATGTGGAAATCTGATGACTTCTTCATTGCACGTTTCCCTAGTGTCTCCACATTCCTCCATAATCTAGATGAGCTTTGACCCTTGCTGTGTACAGTATCTCTAAAGTCATCACTTTATGACATGGAATTTGAGTTATTCCAGTATCCTTTTGAGTTACAGCTTTCAAACAAGCATCTTTTTGAGTTCCTGCCTAGAAATCGGATATACTTAGTTGGTACAAACTGCTGATTACATGGGAAAATACCAAAACAGTCTAGGATTACTATCCTTCCACCCCAGGTGCCTTTTTTGTGGCCAACATCTTTAAACTGATCTGTGTTGGACCAATGTGCAGTTAAATCCTAAGCATATTCAAAATAAACAGCAATCACAAAAAAGCAATCACTGTAATTCGTCCCACTAGGAAGGCAGCAGTTCTATTCAACCTTGAAACAATTTGTATTGAAATACATTCAGTATAATATATTTGGGGGGGGGGGGGGAAATAAGGTTAATTTGGGACAATTTCTCCTGATTTTTAAGGCAATGCTGCAGGAGACGGATGCCCCAGTTTCAGTGAGACCTTTAAAGCTGATTTAGTGCAATCAGGAGAAGTGCTGTTTTTTATTACTAAATGCCAGGCTTGAATAAAGCAATGCTAAGCTTGAATAAAACTCTGATAAGAAGAAAATAGTCCAGACTGTCATTTGAAAAAAATGTAATTACGTGAGTTAAATTTTTCATAAATAAGATTTTTCTAGGCAGATTTGCTTCAGAGTCGAGGAACGAAAATTGGAAGATGCAAAGCTGCATGGTAAAAGGTAAAGGTTTCCCCTTGGCATTAAGTCTAGTTGTGTCTGACGCTGCAGGGTGGTGCTCATCTCCATTTCTAAGCCAAAGAGCCGGCGTTTTCTGTAGGTGTTGTGGCTGGCATGACTGTATGAAGCACTGTTGCCTTCCCACCAAAGCAGTACCTATTGATCTACTCACATTTGAATCTTTTCAAACTACTAGGTTGACAGAAGCTGGGGCTAACAGCAGGAGCTCACCTTGCTCCCCAGATTCGAACTGGTGACATTTTGGTCAGCAAGTTCAGCAGCTCAGTGGTTTAACCCACTGCACCACTAGGAGCTGCATGGTAGACACCAAAAAGACCATTACTCAATAATTAATATGAAATCATCAACACTCTTTGAACTAATTATTATTGTGTTTTATTTCTGTAATACTCTAAACCTGGATAATGACATGCAGTCTTTCTGACAAAGTTACCTACTTTCTTAGGGAGCAAATTTACACTGTCCCTATTGACTGACTTTGGTTCAACCTCACTCATATCCTAAGTCAAATCATGCAATTATATCAGTTTTATAGGCAAAATCTTAACATTCAGAAGCAGGTTTTACATATTTTAATTAGTTGTTAACTTGCTAGGTTCTGGAGACCATGCGGTATCTTCTTCCAAGAAGGCTAGGAAAGGTGACATTTGGTTCCTAGGTTCAAATTCAATTATTCTTAGCAGAATGCAAGGTAACATATGGAGATAACCCCTAACCAAAACTGCACTGAAATATCTTAAAGGTCAGATTTAGACCAAGGGCCTAAAGATCCACAACAATGATGAGGGATATATTCTAACATACCATTCAACTTTATTTTTCTGGTGTATTTTGACATTTCCAGGACTAACTTTGACTTTTTGAACTCAGGAAAGGAGGATGTTTGCTTGCTTGTTTTAATACCAGAAGATTCCAATTAAGGCTAGGGTAACGTCCCAGACCTGGCACCTTCGTCTACTTCCCTCTGTGGGTGCAGTTATACTGTGGAATGAGGCCACTTTAACTGCCATGGCTGAATGCTATGGAAACCTGGGAGTTGTAGAATTACAAGGTTTATTTGCCTTCTGTACCAAAGAGAATGGATGCCTCACCAAACTAAAACTCTTAGGATTCCATAGCATTGAGCCATAGCAGTTAAGGTAGTGTCATAGCATCATAGAATCACTGAGTTGGAAGAGTCCTTGTGGGCCATCCAGTCCAATCCCCTACCAAGAAGCAGGAAAATTGCATTCAAAGCATCCTGACAGATGCCTTTGTTTAAAAGCCTCCAAAAAAGGAGCCTCCACCACACTCCGGGGCAGAGAGTTCCGCTGCTGAACGGCTCTCACAGTCAGGAACTTCTTCCTATTGTTCAGGTGGAATCTCCTTTCCTGTAGTTTGAAGCCATTGTTCTGCATCCTAGTCTCCAGAGCAGCAGAAAACAAGCTTGCTCCCTCCTCCCTATGACTTCCCCTCACATATTTATATATGGCCGTCACATCTGCTCTCAGTCTTCTCTTCTGCAGGCTAAACATGCCCAGCTCTTTAAGCCACTCCTCATAGGGCTTGCTCTTCAGACCCTTCGTCATTTGAGTCACCCTCCTCTGAACACATTCCAGCCTGTCAACATCTCCCTTCAATTGTGGTGCCCAGAATTGGACACAGTATTTCAGGTGGGTGTCAAACTGCATTAATTCTACATTGAAGATGCACTCTGTATACTTGGACGGTCATGGCAATGATGCCATGAGTTAGGGTTGTCTTTGGACCTTACGTACATCTGTGTGAAGGCAACTGCAGATTCTCCAGTGTAGCCTCCAAAAGAAGTGTTGCCATTATTGGCACTGTTTCCATTTTCAAGAAAATGAATAAAGAAACGCAAGCAGGTGGGAGTTGGGGAAATCGGGCAGGTCTTCCTGACAAAGATTTAATGAAAATGGGTGACTTTTGTGGAATTCTGTGGTCGTGTTTGCAGAGCAGATTCCTATGACTGAAAATATCAAGCACGATTGGTTGCATTCTTTTCCCACACACCCTTCTAGTACAAACGTCTTTGCTATGTGTTTGTTTCTCCCCAACTCCTTGTTCTAGTAACATGCTTTGCTTTTTTTTCTTTTGAAGAGAGAAGAAACCATTTCATACTACTCCACACCATGACAAATTTACCAGTATTTTGCATATTAACATTTATTTATATTCTTTTTGCTTGCAAAATTGCTTTCACACTGTAAAATTTAAAAGACAGATGGCATATTCTTTCAAAATGACTCATGACTGACTCTGGTGGTTGGTGCTAATCTCAATTTCTAAGCCAAAGAGCCAGCATTGTCCATAGACACCTCCAAGGTCATGTGGCCAGCATGACAGCAAGGAGCGCCGTTACCTTCCACAGGAATGGTACCTATTGATCTACTCACATTTGCATGTTTTAGAACTACTAGGTTGGCAGAAGCTGGGGCTAACAGCAGGAGCTCACGCTGTTCCCAGATTCGAACTTGCAATCTTTCAGTCAGCAAGTTCAGCAATACAGCACTTTAACCCACTGTGGGCTCCTTGCCTTGCCCACAAAAAGCAAGTTACAACATTGCTAAAAACACATAATTGTCATAAACATTATAACATACACACAGTAAAATATATTTTTTACAAATACATATATTGAAATACACAGAACAAAGGTTAAAATGTAGTGAACACAAGACGCGAGTTTAAAATTCATGATTAGGTATCTCTTCACATGGGGCTGAAAGGGTGGCAGGGTAATGCGCATTGCTGCCCTTTCTCCCATATGATGAGGAGTGGGAAAGGGTACCAAAGGATCCTCCCCCCATCCCTCCGTGTGATGAGGGGAGGAGGGAGGGTGCGCGGGGCACCATGAGCAACCCCATCCACTTTCCTTTACACCAGCGAAACAGCACGGCCTCTTTGGGCTATGTGAAGATGTCCTTAAACTGACTAGGAAGGACTGCTGCAAGAGATTGGTCTTCAATTACATCTTAAATTCCAACACCTTGTTTAGCTGTCGAATATCTTCCGACAGGTCATTCCACAGTCATGGGTGGCCAATGGAAAGGTCCTCTGGAAGAAGGTGACTAGTCAGGTTCTGGTTGGTTGGAGTAGTCACCTCCCAGAGGACCTAAGTGTATGCTGAGGATTGTACATGAGAAGGTGATCCTGTAGGCAACCTGGACCCAAATCATGCAAGTCTTTGAAGGTCAAAAAAAACACTTCATACTTTGCCAGGAAACTAATTGGCAGCCAGTGGAGTGACTTTACCATATCTTCCACAGTCATGGGCAGCCAATGAAAAGGTCCTCTGGAGGAAGGTGACTAGTCAGGTTCTGGTTGGTTGAAGTAGCCACCTCCCAGAGGACCTAAGTGTGTGCTGAGGATTGTATATTAGAAGGTGATCATGTAGGCAACCTGGACCCAAATCATATAAGGCTTTGAAGGTCAAAACCAACACTTCATACTTTGCCAGGAAACTAATTGGCAGCCAGTGAAGTGACTTTACGATAGGTGTAATATGCTCACTCTTGGATGTTCCTGTAACCAACCTGGCTCCTAACCAACTGGAGTTTCCAAACTTGGGACAAAGGTAGTCCAGTGCTATTGCACAACCATGAGATTTGGTCTGTAGTCTACCAAGAGAAAGACAACATTTTATATGAAGCTAGAAAGAGCCTCTATATCACTCTAGTCCTCCAGGACTTCTTAACTTTAATTTCCAGAAATCTCAGCTGTCTAGGCCAATGACCAGAACTAATGGAAGAGCAGAGTTTCAAAAACATTGCATAGACAAAGGCCTGGAGTAGCCGTAGAAACCCCAGAATTGGAGTAGTAACTAGTCATTGGTTCAGTCATTATGATGATTCACCAAAGAAGCACTGCAGATGGGTGAAGGAAGGCATGTATTTCCCTTAAAAATAATTTGCCCTGCCTTGCATCACCCTCATACACTGTACAGCAGCCATCATCCACCTGGTACTCCCTAGATGTGTCAGACTACAAATAACACTATCGCCTATTAGCAATGGGTAGGATAGTGGGCAATGTAGTGGTCAATAAAAATGGAGATCTCTAGGTTGGAAGAAATTACCAGAGATGATAATTTCTACAACACTTCATGCACACAAGACGGCTTGCCCCTTCTATTGTGCCATTATATTGTTTTCCATACTAGAGCTGTCACCGCCTGTATTATTTGGGGGGGGGGGGAGAGACTTCACTGCCCCTTACCATGCTTGTGTGCCATTAGCCTGGAGAAATATACTAGCTGTTGTGTTAGGCCCTCGCCAGAGCATGAAGAGGGAGAGCTGGTGCTCCCCTCCCTGCCTTGCCCTGCAGCCACCATTAGCTAAATCAAAGCTATACATGGAAGACCTTTAATAGATTAGTTATTTTTCCGTATGTATTTGCTTTGAATCTTTTCGAGTTTAATTGATGGTGCCCACTCTTGCATCAGCAAAAAAAGAGACAAAAGAGGACACAGATTTGCATAGAATTTGTATATACTATTGGAGATGCAAATTTTGAGAGAAAGTATGATTACACTTCAACTGGGAACACAATACATCTGACAGTGACAAAGTTGCCTGTGTGCCTAGATGCTGAAGCTGTGTCCGAGTTTTGATTGGGGAAGAAACCATAACTTGAAAATGCATGTAGTTCACTATCTTTAAACAGGATGTGGATCCTTTATTCAGAGGAACATAGGTGGACAGAGTTTGCAAATCTGTTTTGGGAGGGATAGTCTCCAGCATCTCCCTGCCATTTTGGATAGAGGAATTGCAGAGCCATAATCAAAACATTGTGGTCTCTGCCCTCCGTCTCAATAGTGGGAATGATATTTCATGCAAGGACTTAGGAGAAGACCTTATCTGCTATGCTACAGAGCATTCCTAATCCAGAATTCCTAAATCCAAAATATTCCAAAATTGTCCACATGACAGGGTGCAGTAGTGACGTTTTCCCATTCTCAGTGTTTGCAAAACTTCATTTCATGAACAAAATTAGCAATATATAGTCTACAAAACATCACACACACACACACACACACATAGAGAGAGAGAGAGTATAAGAAACATAGATGAATGTTTTGTCTAGACTTGGATCCCTTTTCCAAGATGGATGGATATGCCTTGATATACAAACACTGGCATTCCAAAATCTAAAACACTTCTGGTTCTGAGTATTTTGGATACACACCTGTATCATTTATGGCAGGCCTTCTCCTTGAATGTCCAATTGGTACCAATACTGTTCTCTTTTAGCACAGAGTTAAAACATGGTTTCTTATTAGTCCTTTAAACCAAATCTTAACATGGCAGGTTAAAACCCAGCACCTTAATCAGTGGCTGAAGCCAGATGAGAAACTCCCTCCTCGGCACACAGAAGATTGGGTGAACTGGAAGGCTCTGGCACCACAAGATTCAGAACTAACCTTAAGAAATGAGGCTACAAAGTGAAGTCCACAACATGTGAGTGCAGAGAAGAGCAAACCACAGACCACTTACTACAATGCAACCTGAGTCCTGCCACGTGCACAATGGAGGACCTTGTCACAGCGACTCCAAAAGCACTCTAAGTGGCCAGCTTCTGGTCAAAGGACATTTAGCATAATGCTGAGTTATTTTAACTTTGTTTGTGTTTTTAAATGCACTTTAACTCTACCCTCAACTCACTTCTGACACGGTAAATAAATAATATGGATTTAATGGCTTAAACCTTTTCTATCATATTGACCTGGTGATTTATTTAATATGCTTTTGTCACATTTAACTTATTTGTTGTTTTTATCTGGAATTATTTTAAGCTGTTTATAAAGCTTTAATTCTCACAATAGAGAACAAGATAGCAATATTGTAAGGAAGAAAAAAAGCAACTTTTCTTTTTAGGATGTGCTAGCTGGGAAATTCTGTGAGTTTATTGTCCCAAAAAGTTTTCTTTTCAAGCTGAACTTATGGGCACATGGCTTTTGAGGGGCACAGTTTTAAGGATGTAATGGCTGGCTCACTTCTAGGTTTTGTGGCATGAAAATTGTGACTCTCAACCCAAAAGACAATGAAGGATTTCTTTTTGAGAGAGTGAAAGAGAATAATGTGGTGGTTTCACTGCAACAAAGCGGCAGTCTTAGCCCCCAAGTATTTATTGAACATTTTACTCTTGGAAAATGGTAAAGGTCAGCTTTATGGCCATGCTTGGTTGCACTTATGCATTGCCAACATCCACAAATATTACAGAGCAAGGAAGGGTCATTAGTAGAGAAAATAACTGTGTTTATACAAATCATTGCCTCTCTGTTTCCTGCTGCCTTACTGTCTTTCAAGCAACTTTCTGAGACCCAGGAACCCCACTGGGCTGAATGGTTGGCAACCCCTGTCTGTAGCTTCTCTATTCAGATTGCTTCCCTCCTGTGCAAGAAAGCCTTTCATTCTACCAGTATGGGTTTTTTCTTGTTTATTAAGGCATTGCAGAGCTTGGCAAACATATTCCTTTGACTATGATGCCCAGAATCCCCTAGCCAGCAGTGGGGAATTCCAAGAGTTGCTGTCGAAAAAAAGGAACTTTTGTATTGTCGAAGGCTTTCATGGCTGGAATCACTGGGTTGTTGTAGGTTTTTTGGGCTATATGGCTATGTTCTAGAAGCATTATCTCCTGATGTTTCGCCTGCATTTATGGCAAGCATCCTCAGAGGTTGTGAGGTCACAACCTCTTAGGATGCTCGCCATAGATGCAGGTGAAACGTCAGGAGAGAATGCTTCTAGAACATGGCCATATATCCCAAAAAACTTACAACAACCCAAAGGAACTTTTGCAAACTCACTCCAGTATCTTCTGCCTATGGTTCTCTGATTGTATGCTCTCCTAATGCATCAAGCATTTATTTCTCCTGTCCTTTAGGATCAGACTATCTCATCACTGGCATCTTAGAATGACAAGAAGCAGAAAGTGAACATATCAGCATCTGTGCAGACATGGCAGTTTTTTTTCTTCTGGTTGCAGCAGCACAGAGTAAATTTAGCTCAGGGCTATTCTTGCTTGCTGTCACTACTTGCATGGTATGAATATAGAATTAGCTTGTGATCAATGGGCTCCAAACTGGTCTTGGAACTGTCTGCTTCAAGCTGGGATCTGTTCCACATCTCGCCTTTCATGTGTTTTCTCCCCCATTTTAAAAGCAGAGACTGCTTCCAGTGGCTTGTAATGTACATACATATATCTTCTTGCTAATTCTTAATATTTTGATGACTTGAAGGAGCAGTTATATTCATTGGGTATCATCTTGGATCTGTCTTGGACTCTGATTTGGAGTGTTTGCCTAGTTCACCAGCTACAGCCTTTCTTGGATATGGTTAATTTAGTCACAGTATTCCATGTACTAGAAAAGTCATGATTACACTACTTCAGTGCACTCTATCTGGGGCTGCTCTTGAAGGTGACTCAGAAGCTACAACTGGTGCAAGATGCCGCATTTAGATTCCTAACAGGAACATCCTATAGATTACAGACATGGGCAAACTTTGGCCCTCCAGGTGTTTTGGATTTCAACTCACATAATTCTCAGGCAGCTTATCACCTGTTGGGAATTGAAGTCCAAAACACCTGGAGGGCCAAAGTTTGCCCGTGCCCATTATAGAAAATATCTATCAGTGGTTTTAAAGAAATTACACTGGCTGCTGGTATACTTCTAGGTGTCAATAATAACATTGAAGGCCCTTGAGACCTCAGTACTTAAGGAAATACCTCTCTATCTATACAGTTGCCTAAGAATTGAGATATGTTTGAAAGTTCTTTTCTTGTATCCCACCAATGTTGGAAGAGATAGGAGAAGGTGTTCTTTGTTGTGGCACCACAATCATGGAATATGCTCCTCTCACAGGTCCATTTGGCATCAACTCTCGTGTCATTCCAGCATCATGTCAAAACATGTAATTAATAAAGCCTTCAATATCTACACTAATTAATTTTATCCAGTTTACACATGCACTATAGTTTACATTTGTTTGTTTGTTTGTTTGTTTAAAACATTTATATTCCACCCTTCTCACCCCGAAGGGGACTCAGGGTGGAGCACAGCATACACATGGCAAACATTCATTGTTTTAATTAGTTTTAAATTCTTTTGCTTTTAGAAATATTTTGCAATATTTCTAGTCATTTAAAATGTGACATTGATTTAATTGTATACCACCTTGAGATCCTCAGATATAAGGTAACAATATAAATGTTTTAATAAGGAAATACAGTGTTCCCTCACTGTTCCGCGGTTCACTCCATGCAGACTTGCTGTTTCGCAGGTTTTTTAAAAAATGAATTAAAAATACAAGTAGCAAGAGGGGAAGGAGGGAGGAAGGGAGGGGGAAGGAGGAGAGGAAAGAGGGATTGAGTGAGTGAAAGAGAGAGAAGGGGAGGGGGGAGAGGAGTGGGCAGAGCTATACTATACATATACAGTATAGCATCCCTACATTGCGGTTTTTCACATATCGCGGGTGGAACGTAACCCCTGCGATAAGTGAGGGAACACTGTGCATAGATAAATACTTGCCTCATCCTCATTGTGTACTCTTATATGAAGAAGAAAAGGGTTATTTCCCAAAACAGCCTTTTCTGTACTATCCAGCTCTGGATATTTTTCACTATAAAAAATTTCCAATATCCTCTGTTAGCATGCCTCCGTGAGAAAAAGGTCTCAGTCTGTGAGAAGGCCTCACAGTGTGAGGGAGGCCTTAGTCTATGAGAGAAGGTTGTGTGTCAGGTAAGCCTCAGTATGAGAAGGCCTCATGTGTGAAGCTCCAGTGTGAAGGTTGAACTTTATTTGTGTCGTGGAAACCTTGTTCTTGTAAATAGTGCAACCATATTATTTTGCTATAAAGAAAAGCCTCCTAAGGAAGATATAACTTTGGTCTGTGTGTTTTTGGGTGTTTTATCACTTTTGGTTACTGGTACTGGGTCACACTGCTGCTGATAAGTTACTCTGCTGTGCATTTATGAGGAAGGTCTTTGTTGATAAGCCCACTCACCCAACAGTTTTACCATCTTGTGGAAGGCTGCTTTCATTTCAACACATGAGAAGCTGGAGATGACAAACAGGAGCTCACCCCGCTCCCCAGATTCGAACTGCTGACCTTTTGATCAGCAGTCCTGCCAGCGCAAGGGTTTAACCATTGTACTATCAAAGGCTCTACTAGAGCTGATAAGAAATATAGTTCAAGAGTTGAAATCCTCTGCTTTCCCAGCCCTTGGTACAGACTTACAGGAGGCTAAACATCATTCTTTGGGTACTTTTTAATGAGAAAGCTAGATGAGCCACCCATGCATAAATCTGTAGGTAAACAAGAGACTGAAACTTGTGATTCTAATTTTACTTCTGCAAGTGTTTTAGGAAGGAAGAAACATCTCCCCAGAGGCCCAACATATCCTGTATTGTGTTATTCTGAACTTTGCATTTGTTTATTTGAGTTGATTTCTAAAGCAAATGTCAGTGCATGTCTGGGAGGGAAGGAAGGAGCACCCAAGAGGATTAGTCACTATTTCTCTGCTATAGATCTATTAAGCTGAATAGAATTGTGGTCCTCCAACTAGTGGCTGAACAGCTCATTGGGAGTGCCAGTTGTTATTACTTTGGTTGGGCACAATTTTGCATATGTATCTCTGACAAGAAAAGGCAGAAGGCAGGTAAGATTACAATTTCCTTCTGCTTATGAAACAGAGTTTTGAATTTCCTGCAGTTCTCTGCAAGGCAATTTGAGCAAAGAAAGGGATGGGTGATAATTAATTAGTTAGTTAATTAGAACATCTTTATCCTGTCTTCACATCGATGATCTTGAAGGCAGCTTATACTGAAATGTTGAAAATTATATAGCTATTCAGAGATTGACAAAAGGCCAGAATGCTGTAGCAGTTCGAGCACTGAACCATGGCCCTGGAGAAGTCACTTTGCCATGAAAACCCACTGTTGACCTTGGGCATCATACCCTCTCACCCTAAGAGAAAAGCAAATACAAACCTTCCTCTGGGGAAATCCTGCCAGAAAAAAAGTTAGGTTAATTTATGATCACTTGAACAACAGAGATTACACTATCTCTATCCATCTGCATAAGGAAAGAGGAAAAATACGGCTCTTTGGCTATGTATTTTTGTGGCTCTTGAATAGGGTTGCCAGGATAATCCCAGGCTCCAATACTGATGAGCCAAAACTGGAGACATAGGGAAGGACCCTGTTGATGTCATTAAGCATTATGTGCAAACCATCATCCAAACAGAAAGAAGAAACCTATTTTCCTATCTGGAAATCTTAATTAAAAGGCTTTCCCCAGATCAAAGTGAAGTGAGTGGATTATCCCTTCTTGTTTACTTTGGGTGACAAGTTAAGTAATATTCAGTCTAGCCCACATTTTTGCAGCCAGCAAGTGGATGTGGAGAAGAGTGGAGAGTGAACCCCAGTTTCACAACAGTGGGAAAGGAAGGAAGATGCCAATTAAGGAACTACATAGATCAATGGTAGCAAGCTGCTGTTTTCCTATCTAAGCTGGAGATTTGCACATGGCCCTTTTTTCTTGCCCAGAGCGGATGCTAACAAAACTAGAGAATTTGCATCTTCACCTCCTGTCTGGAAATGACCCATGAAAAATGGAGACCTGGGGCTAAATCTGGCAATCCTACCCCTGAAGCAGCCCTGGTGACCTCCAAACCACCCACCTTGTCCAAATTTTAAATCAAGGCTTTTGGCAAATGAGGCAGTTTGAAGATCTCCCAACCGACAATGTCACTAATAGAGTGGTTCCCAACCTGTGGCCCATGGACCACCAGTGGTCCACAAGAATGGAAAAATGGTCCACGGCCTCACCATTACTACATCATTGCCTCAAATCCATGCAGCAACTAGAGCGACTGGTCTTGCAAAACCCCTCTTACAGTGCCAAGGCAATGGGGGTGTCAGGAGGGGAGAGACTGACTGCCCACAAAATATTACTACAACCACATCAGCTCTAGATTATTGAATATGGTTATCTGTGGGCAAGCAGATGGTGACTACTGGATGGCCTATGTTCTGTATCAGAAACTAGAGCTGATGTGGTCAATCCAATGCAATTTTCTGAATCAGCACCCCAAATAACCACATCGAATCTAAAGTTAACCAAAAACTAATTCGTAACCCTTTTGGTACTAATGTTGGAAAGTGGTCCCTGGTCAAAGTGGTCCCTAGTCAAGTGGTCCCTGGTCAAAAAAAGGTTGGGAACCACTGCCTTATTATATGAATCCTGCCCTAACGTCATTACACTCTCAGCTAAAATACTGACAGAAACAAGGTCCTGTTCCCACACATTTGCCCACCCTGGTCTTCATTGAGAATCTTATCTAATTTTGCCTAGAATTACAAGCAGTAATTGAATCTTGGACTTTTTTTATGTCAAGACATGTGCTCTGCCACTGAGTTATGGCACTTTGCTCCAAGAGAAAGAAAAAATACAATCTGTAAATCCAAAGAATCAATAAGTGAAAGAGATATTAATAGATAATACTGACGTAAGCGGACAAATCATATAGAGTCATTATGTGCAGTTGTAAAGACACAATGTTTTCAAGTCCAGGGAAATAGTACTGATAACTCAATTGTAGTAATGCAGTTAAGACTGGAAATTGGGCCTGAGGCCTATAGATTGGCATCAAAGCTCCCTACACATAGAGGGAATGACATACAAGCCTAGCATCAGCCTTTCCGCATCCCAGCGCCCAATGGGAGTGAGTCTGTTCATTGCAGCATCTTTTCTGTCGTTTTTAAAAGAAACAGCAACACCCAAATCTTGATTGTCAAGGAGTGGTTGGGCAGGAACAAACATGGGGACAGATGCACATTTTTATTATGAGTATTAGAAAAAAAAATCTATTACCCTTACCATATCATTATCATTCTCAGATATATGTGTTTATCACCAAATTAGTAGAATCAGGCTTCATTATATTCTCATAGTCACAATGGTGTTGGAAAATCAACACCATTGTGACTATGAGAAACTCAGAGTATATATTTATGTTTCTGCTTCCAAAAAAAAAAAAATCTCAGGTAGCTAATTATTTTCTGCTCATTGCTCTATCAGGAATGTGAAAGCAAATTGAGAGCACAGAACACTCCAAATGGTTTGACTTGTGGACTAAAACTTGTGGACTAAAACACATTAATCCGTGGAAGTTCAATTCAGTGGGTGACTCTGGACACTCTTATAGGCTCAGAGGAAATCAATGCAAACACTCTGAACAAACCCAGGGTCACCATTTGTAATGAATGATCTGAAGATAAACAACAACAACTTGGAAGGGAAAAGATGGGTGTTAGTTGTATACTTCACCAATGACCTCATCACACTAGAGAATGAATCCACTTTAAATTGGGTTTCTGCTTCCTGCAGAATTCTGGGGTTTGTAGTTTAGACAGGAAACTTTAACAGCTTCAGTAAACTACAAACCCCAGAATTCTGCAGGAGACAGAAACCCGATTTAAAGTGGATTCATTCTCTAGCATGAAGAAGTAGAAAGTGAAATAATTCACATTGTCATCTGTCAGGGAGTCCCCTAAGTCCTTGGTGTCCATGTTCTAAGATTAGCTAGCTACATGGATGTCTATGCAGGATTTTATCAAAATGGTGCCAAACAAATCTATAAGACTGCAAATTCCATCATCCCCAACCAACATGAAATTGTAGTATCTACAGTACAGCACATCTGGAGGGCATCAGGTTTGGGAAATCTGGCTCTGACACTACAGTCCTATTTTGCTTTTCCCCCAGCCATAAATCTCAGGGACAGTCGAGAAGGCTTTGGTTTCCCTACAGACAGGCTCAAAGAGATGCCCCTTGTGATACTCTGTTCTAAGGCTATTTGTGCCCTTTAAAACTAACCCTTTAAACTGGGACTGGAAACTGAAATAGCACATACACAATGTAATCAGAATGTGTACATCAAACAGTAGGTGCTTGTTGCATTTTGATCCACTTTTGCTGTTGATGTGATTTCCCCATCACTAACTGCCCTAACAGTTCACAGTACAAAATCAATTGCTCACAGTACAAATCAATTCACATCCATCCCATACCATCTGTCTTGTTGAAACACTCTTAAAGGTTTCGCTTTCGGAATGAGGTGGGGTTGTGTGCAATATTGGAAGCTGACGATTTTTTCTCTCTCCACACAGTATGTAATTGTTCAATGGAACTCATTGACACATGATGCTGCAGCAATTAAAAAAAGAGTGACCATAACTATTTGGTAAAGTGCTTTCCACGAAGATGATCTTGCTATTATAAAAACACATAGTCCCCAAATTTATGCCATTATGGTTTTTAAAGTATCAGTAAGACATTTATTTAAATGTGACACAAAACTATTTCAACTGAATGCTATTGATAGTTTTCCTGACAGTCACCCTCTATCCAGACAATCTCCCTCTATCAGCTCCAGCTCCTCATGCGGGGACATGAGAGAAGCCTCACACAAGGATGATAAAAACATCAAATCATCTGGGCGTCCCCTGGGCAATGTCCTTGCAGACGGCCAATTCTCTCACACCAGGAGTGACTTGCAGTCTCTCAAGTCGCTCCTGACACGACCAAAACAAAAACAAAAACCTGTACTGTAATCCATCACCACCTGTGCACATATTCCTCGCCCACTCTTTTAAAGAGCCTTCCACATGTCTATCAAATAGCAACCTCATTTCTTATCACCACTGGATGCCTCAATTTGTTAACAAAATTGTCAGCAAAATATTTGCACATGTTCACAGTGGCAGCAGATGGTTTCCATTTCCATAGGACAGTAAATCTGCTTTCAGTTTTAGACCAGCTTTTAAAGTATCTATCCAAAGTGCTGTACCCATTTTGGGGGTAGAGTTCAGCACCTTGGATAGGTTCCTTAAAACTGGAATGAAAAACTCATTAAAATGACATAGGGGCTGGAAACCCCCACTGCCTTTGAATGTGTTTAGGTTTCTGTGTTGATTTGCAAATCTCATTTTGTTTAACACTAAAATTCTGTTTCTGAGACTATAGAACATTGGGAAAATACAGAATATTGTGGCAGCTGCTGGGTGATGCCTAGTTTTCACTGGTCCAATCGAAGTCCACTGTTGGATTGTGCCAAAAGCAATATTAGAGCATGTTTCTGACTTAAATTTTAAAAAAAAAGTGGTCTCTGATTGAGCTAGGGGGAGTTTTCCACACTGTGACAGTAGGACAGGTGATTATGAGTTGTCATTTATTTCATCCAATCTGTCTCTTTCTTCCAAGGTTCCTTTGTATTCTTCACATACTTGAGATGAAACAGCCAATGAGGCAGTGTGTGTGCAACAAATGTGCCCAACCTCAGGCTCCTTCCACACAGCTGAATAAAATCCCACATTATCTGCTTTGAAATGGAATATATGGAAGTGTGGACTCAGATAACCCAGTTTAAAGCAGATACTGTGGGATTTTCTCTCTTGATATTCTGGGTTATACAGCTGTGTGGAAGGGCCATCAGAAATGTAGGCTTTGCTGAGATCTGCCTTCAAAGAATATATTTCTCCCACTCTGCAAGGCATTCTAGCTCCAGCCAACCTGAATTGCTGGCTTCCTTTCACCAAGATTGAGATTTTGGTTTTTTTATTGTACCAGGAGTGAAACAAAGGTACAGCTGTAATGTATTTAAAAAACACAGAGTTTTAAAAAAAAACTTGGCATTATATTAAATGTCCTTTGACCAGTAGCTGACCACTTGGAGTGCCTCTGATGTTGCTTTAAGAAGGTCCTCCATTGTGTGTGTGGCAAGGCTCAGACTGCATTGTAATAGGTGGTCTATGGTTTGCTCTTCTCTACACTCACATGTCACGGAGTCCACTTTGTGGCCCCATTGCATAAGCTTGGCTATGCATCTTGTGGTGCCAGAGAGCAGTCTGTTCAGTGCCTTCCCAGTCTTCTGTGTGCCCAGGAAGGAGTTTCTCATTTGGTAAAAGCCATGGGTTGAAGTTCTGGGTTTTAGCCTGCCACTTTTGAACACTCATTTGCTGAAGTGCTCCTGCAAGTATCTCTGTAGATCTTAGAAAACTATTTCTTGATTTAAGGTGTTGGCATGCTGGCTGTTATCCGAACAGGGGGTGGGGCAGAGATGTCACTACCCTGGCCCTTTTATTATTGGCTGGTACTTCCAAGTGAATGTCAGATGGTGCAATACCAGCCAAACAGTGTAACAGAGGCCATTACTCAGGTAATTGAGGTACCAGAGTAATTGCCCCTGGTGTTGAAGTGGGTTAAACCACTGAGCTGCTGAACTTGCTGATCGAAAAATTGCAGGTTCGAATCTGGGGAGCAACGTGAGCTCCTGCTGTTAGCCCCAGCTTATAGCCACCTAGCAGTTCAAAAACATGCAAATGTGAGTAGATCAATAGGTACTGCTCTGGTGGGAAGGTAACGGTACTCCATGCAGTCATGCCGGCCACCTTGGAGGTGTCTACGGACAACGTTGGCTTTTCTGCTTAGAAATGGAGATGAGCACCAACCCCCAGAGTCAGACACAACTGTACTTAATGTCAGGGGAAAACCTTTACCAAGTATTACTGTATTATTTATGACAGAGTTACAGTAAAGTGTTTCCTCCTCTGCGTGGGTTAGTGCTTGCCCTCATCATATTATTATATCGAATAATATTCTTAATTTTATCACACCTTTTTGGTGGTGTGGCATGGAATAAGATCCAGAGGTGGGGAAAAATTGGACATTAAAGTCCATCATTCCATAGGTGGTCCTCATGAAGGAATTCAGGAACAGAGATATATCAGGTAAGGTTCAGGTCAGTGGTACAATCTGACTCACCTTCAGATGGCTGAGAACAAAGCAGTTGTCCTCTGCACAAACATATTCTCTGTTGTTATCTTCTCCCATAGCTTTGGGGCAGGAGACTAGGACACTACAAATGCAACTAAATACATTTACTTGCCTAGACATCCTCATGCCAGACCAACATATACAGCTGTATCACATTAAAATTGCTGCTCGTTTTCTGCCATGTTTGTCTTTCCATGAGGCTGTATATTACATTTTGGCTTCCAACAGTCCCACACCAGATTCTCCCCACTAGGCCTGCAATACAATATTTTATTTTGAAAGAAAATAATGATTTTCTTTAGCATTGAAGTGCTGGTGTGCCCTCTGGTCACTGCAAATTCATGTTGCTTTCTCCTCGCTGGCTTATCCTGAATATCACCAACATATTCTAATTCTTTTACTAGTCTATTAAAAGTAAGGTTTGATTGGGTCATACCAGTTGCTCCTCATAACACCTTCACACTTCTGTTATCAAGCTCTGTTCCATGATTGGGTTTGATGGAGTGAAAAGGAACGTCACTTTTGTTCACACCAAAGCCTCCTGATTTGAGAGCATGCTTTGTGTCTGGATGGGTGTGTTGACACTCCTGAGTCTCTGTATAGGACGCTGGATTTGAGGAAGCATAGATGATGTGACAGTAGAGCAAAGAAGCACTTGTTAAGTAAGCTCTGTGGGGGCTGACAATATTCGTTTCCAGCCCACCTGCCTTGTCCTGATTCAATTAGAAACAACTTTCCCCAGCTTTAGTGAATACAGCAGCCTCCTGTGCATGTGTGTATATGGAAAGTTCCTGGTCCAATGAGGAAACGCCATATGCAGTTGTATGTGTATAAAGTCACTTTTCACACACACAGTGAAGAGTTTGGTCACAAGGTGTACATGGGTGAAACAAGCCAGCATAAACTTGTGATGTCCCCAACTACATATACATGCCTTCTATGCATTTATGTGAAATATATCTCACCTGTCCTTTATGTCCAAGCATTAAGGGCAATACATTGGCCTTGGCAGCCTAGTTATTATGGAGTACTGCCCCCACAGAATGTCAACAAGATGATGATGATGATGATGATGATGATGATGATGATGATAATGATGATGATGATGATAACTGTATTTCTCAGTATCTCCCTGAGAGGGTGCAAGGTGGATTCCAGCAGATTGATGACAATGCCAATGTGTCATGCTGGTCAAAACATGGCGTTTTCTTAAATCTCCCAGAAAACAACTGATTTTGTCAAATTTGTTCATGTGCTGTGATCGGCATTATTTTAAATGGGTTTCAGATGTCTAATTTTAGGTCCTATTGGAAATTCCCTAACTTATTGGAAATAAATGCACCTTATTGAAAAGGTAAAAAATGATGTCAAATGTGAATTTCCATGAACATGTGGAGACCACCTTTGAAAACCACTAGTCAAGAAAAATATAAGCTTGTTAGAAGTCAATCCTTTGAACAAGTTATATTCATAAGCATTCATGTAATGGCACACAGGTCACTCAGCCGTTAAACTGAAGAACCATGTCTTTAAACTGCCAAGGATAAAGACATGCCAGTACAAAAAAAATTGGTTAGCAGAGGATGGTTGTTTCTTTGAAGTTGATGTCTACTCCCCCTTTAAAACCTCTTGATTAAATTTGCACTCAAGAGACAAAAACAAGGCAGTCTTCTTTAAAAATAACATCTCAGGTTACTAAAAAACTTCTTGTATATATTCAGCATACTAGTCCATAGTTGAATGTCTTTAAGCAGAGAGATGTAGTCCAAGCTGTATAGCTGTACTCACTGATGTCTGAAAGGAGACAAACTGCAATCCACCTCCAATGAGCATACTATATACTCGTACAAAATGGAGTTCTGTGTCAGAAGCCTCTCCCACACCACAGAGGTACAATCAAACTGGCAAACTAAAATGTACATACAATATAGGTTAATGATTATGCACATTTACAAACAGTTAGTGGAGGCTTGGAAGGTTGTTATTTCCATCAGGTCCAAAATGATTTAATATAGTTTTAAAATTTTAAATGTGTTGTTGTTATCATTTGTAGTTCTTCTTTTATTGGTTGTCATTTTATTTTATTGTGTAAGGGGGAGAGATGTGTGTGGGGAGGAAA
This sequence comes from Anolis sagrei, assembly GCF_037176765.1. Taxonomy (NCBI): domain Eukaryota; kingdom Metazoa; phylum Chordata; class Lepidosauria; order Squamata; family Anolidae; genus Anolis; species Anolis sagrei. Next base: position 163,237,988 of record NC_090025.1, read on the forward strand.
GAGAGAATGAGAGGCTGTTGATTATTTTTGCCAAAGGCAGGCACAGCTTGATTGTGCCTTGGCACAGCAACTGATGAAAGGCCCTCCCTTCATCCCACTGCCACTGCTGTGGCCTCAGAGGTACAGGACAACAGCCAGCATCTGCTGGACTTATCCCCTTCTTCTACCGCAATCCTCCTTTTCTTGTGTACCATGTCTTTTTTAGATTGTAAGCCTGAAGGTAGGAAAATGCCAACTTGACAAGTATAAGCCACTCACATAAAGCACCATGTACACAGATGGTGCTGTATAAGTAAATAACCATGAACCAGCCGTCCATGAACCAGCCCAGGCCCTTCAATCTTCAGGGGAGGCCCTCCTTTTGCCCCTGCTAGTTTCACAAGCTTATCTTGTGGGCACAAGGGAGAGAGCCTTTTTCTCTGTGGCCCCCCAACTTTGGAACTCATTACCTGGAGAGATCAGGAAAGCCCCTTGTAAATTTTTAACGATGCCACCAGTTTGTAAACGTTTGTAAAGGAGCCACCACTTTGTAATGACTTACTAAATTGATAACACAACTAATGGCTTGTAATATTGAATTGGTCTTTCCTCAATGTGTAGCGTGGCTTAACTTGAAAGTATTTGTAACAGAGACTTGGCTTTAGTAGAACTGTAACAAGTTTATTGAAGTATAGAAGAAGCTTGATGGTTTCAATGTTTCTTAACTCTTAGAGGCACATTTCTTCAGTGGTTATATTTATAACATTTCATAAAACAACTCTTGAGAGGACTGTTCCTTCCTTTAAACAGGTTTTAAACTTATTTTCTTTTAAAATGTGTTTCTTTCCTTAACAATTTACTTCAGATACAAGCTTATACTTTCCTAATGTTATTTCTGTTGCAGTATAGATTCTTATTAGGGTTCTCTCCCCCTTTTGTTCATACACTGACTAATAATATAAATAAGTCAGCTTGACCTATCTAAACTACACAGGCTAAAAGCCAAATCCTTCCTGATTCTCAACTCAGTAGAATCAGCCTTTCCCTGTAGTTCTTAGACTACAGACTACCTTACTGGTTCTCAACACACAACAGAACCAGCCTTCCCTGTAGTTCGCTGACTACAGACTGTTTTAAAATGGCTGCCCTGCCAAGTGGAAGTTGGCTCTGCCCCTTTTCCATGGCAACCCAGCTTAAAGTGAGTTGAGGTGGCTACCATCCTCCCCCCCCCCCAGTTTAAATACTTACCCTTTTAAACACCTATCTATTATTATACATAACTGTAGATTAAAACTCACACTTCACCACATCCCTACCTTAGAAACCTTTAAAAAGAACATTAAAACCTGGCTCTTCTGCTGTGCCTTTGGTGAGAAGGTACACAATTTGACACTACTGCCCCCCTCAACATTTCTGTCACTGGAGTACATGTCCGTCGCCCCCCCCCCCCTTGTGGGAAAGCTTGGTTCCACAACCCTATTGTTATGAGCTCCCTTTTGCAAATAACCTGCTCCTCCTTTTATCTCACCCGAGTTTTTTAACATTTTATCCTGCACCTGCTGCCCGTCCACTGTCACTATGATTGTGTTTATTGTAATTTCATATTGCTAATGTATTCATGTTTTTATGTAATTATGATGACACCTAATCACCTCTCAACAAAAGATTGCCCCAGGCTCTGCCAGGTCATCAAATGCTAATCAAGGTGGTCAGTTGAAACATTCACACCTAGTTCCAGCAGACAAGAGTCCTTTGTCCCACCCTGGTCATTCCACAGATATATTAACCCACTTTCCTAGTTCCAACAGACCTCACTACCTCTGAAGATGCTTGCCATAGATGCAAGCGAAACGTCAGGAGAGAATGCCTCTAGAACATGGCCATATAGCCCAAAAAACCCTACAACAACCCAGTGATTCCAGCCATGAAAGCCTTTGACAATGTGATGTTGTTGCTTGTTGCTTGTGTTTTGGTTTTATTTTGCTGTAATCTGCTATTTGGGCTTGGCCTCATGTAAGCCGCTCCGAGTCCCCATTGGGGAGATGGTGGCGGAGTATAAGTAAAGATTATTATTATTATTATTATTATTATTATTATTATTACTATAAATGATGATTATGATGATGAAAGATGAGTCGTATGCACTCCGCTATGTTATCACAAGTAATTTTCGAAGTGGGGTGTAGTGGAATTGGGATAATGGCATCCAAAAGCCATTTCTGTCAGGAGATGTAGTTGCCCTGGTGGTTGCTGAGCATCTCAGGAGCCAGCAGGGAACCTTTTCCCTTTGGCTGCTATCCCCTCCCATTATTGCTAACCCTACTCTTATTGTATTTCTGCTGCTGTTATGCCTCCTTTTACTCTGTTGGTGAAAGTACACCATCCAATAGGACATTGGTCCAGGTCAGCTAACAGTCTACATAAAAGCTGACAGGTAAAAGCACAAACTGCAGTTATCTAGATTCTAGAACTGTGATTGCAAATACATAAAATGTGTATTTCATTTAGCAATGCTACTACTATGCAGGTGGCACAGTGGGTTAAATCCTTGTTCTGGCAGGAGTGCTGACCGACAGGTTGGCGGTTCAAATCCAGGGAGCGGGGTGAGCTCCTGTCTCAGCTCTAGCTTCCCATGCAAAGACATGAGAGAAGCCTCCCACAAGATGGCAAAACATCAAACATCCAGGCATCCCATGGGTAACGTCCTTGCAAATGGCTAATTCTCTCACACCAGAAGCGACTTGCAGTTTCTCAAGTCAGTTCTGATACACACACACACACAAAGTACTATGCAGAGGATCAAAATGAAAGCATTGCCCCCCAAGATGAAAACCTGGTATTTATTGGGGGACTTCCATTGAAGTAGTAACCAAGATTGACCCTGCTTAGCATCCAAGATCAGATGGGATCCAGTTCCTTTGGGGTACTTACACTTCTGGTATCATTTAAAAGCACAAACTGCAGTTATTTAGATCCTAGAATCACAATTACAAATGCACAGACTCAGATCCCTATTTGATACAGTGATGCAGCTATTGGTACATTTACACCTTGTTTTTCCTTCAGTGAATTCAGAATAATATTGTTTCTTCTAGACTTCCCCAATTACTAGCGCTATGAGGGCAATGAGACTGAAGGAAAGTGGGTGGGTCAGGGTTTATCAGTGAATTTCAAGGCACAGTGGAGACTAGAATCTGGGTTTCCTACACCAGGTATGAGCAAACCCAGGCTCCGGGGCCAGATGTGGCCTCTTGGGCTCTTTTCTCAGGCCCTCTTCTCTCACACAATTCTATCCTATCCTTCCTTCTGTTTTTCCTACCTCCTTCCCTCTCTTCCTCTCATCCTCTTTATCCCTTCTTCTTTCCCTTCCACCCTTTCATCCTTCTTTCATTCCCTTTTTTCTCCCTCCTTCCTTCCCTCTCTCCCTCTTTCTCCTTCCTTCCTTCCTTCCTTCCTTCCTTCCTTCCTTCCTTCCTTCCTTCCTTCCCTTTGACCTTTCCTTCCATTTCCCTTTCATGCCTCCCTCTTTCTCCCTCCCACCTTTTCATCCTTCCTTCCTTCTCTCTTTCCTTTCTCCTTACCCCCCTCCCTCTTTCTCCTTCCATCCTTCCCTTCTACCCTTTTGCCAAAACTTCCCTCTTTCCTCCCTCCTTCCCTCTCTTTCCCTCTTTGTCCTTCCATCGTTCTCTTCCTCCCTCCCTCCCTTCTCTTTTTTTCTCCCTCCTTCCCTTCCACCCTTTTGTCCTCCCTTCACTTTTGTCTTTCCTTCCTTTTTTCCCTTCCTACTTACCTCCCTCCTTCCTTTCTTACCTCCCTCTTTCTCCTTCTGTCCTTCTCTTCCACCCTTTCATCTATCATTCCCTCTTTCCCTCTCTCCCTCTTTCTCCTTCCATCCTTCTCTTCCTTCCTTCTTTTTCTTCCCTCTCCCTTCCACCCTTTCATCCTTCCTTCCATTTTTTCTTTTGATCCTTCACTCTTTCCTTCCTCCTTACCTCCCTCCTTCCTTATTCCCTCTTTCTCCTTCCATCCTTCCCTTCCTCCCTTTCGTATTTCCTTCCTTCTCTCTTCCCTTCCTCCTTCCCTTCCATCATCAGGCAGCCAGTCCTCTTAGCAGGGAGTACTGGCATGCGGCCCCCAAGTTAGAAAGTTTGCCCATGCCTGATCTACATTGTAGAATGAATGCAGCTTGACACTGCTTAACTCCTATGGATCAAGACAGTGGAATCCTGGGAGTTAATTTTACAGGGTCTTTAGCCTTCTCTGCCAAGGAGTGCTGATGCCTCGCCAAACTATAAGGATTCCATAGCCTTTAGTTATAGGGGTTAAAGTGGTGCCAAACTGCATTAATTCTATAGAGTACATGAAACCCTGGTGTCAATATATACTCAGACCACCACACTACACTGACTCCTCAAGTATATTGGCTCCTAGAACTACAGGTTTTTCCAGATTTATCTTGCATTCAGAATATGTGTTTTACTCAGGTTCAGAATGATGGACATTCTATGATTATGAATAAGTGGATCAGTAGAAGAAATGAAAACCTCTTGAAAAATGTAAACCTTTGCAAGCTTTACAGCTTGGGCTTATCTTTTAAGGGCACATTGGAAATCTTCTTGGTTCTGTTTGTTGCTTCCCAAACATGGGAAGATGGGCATCACTTGCCTGGAATGTCTGTGTTGTCCCCCGCAGTTCTTTGTCTGCATCAGAAACTCCTGGCAGATTGACAACTGCTGGCGGGGAACTCAAGTAACATTCCAGACCTCATTTAAATAAATATCTGACTCTGAGCCCTCTGCTTTGGACAATGGCTTTTCATTCGAGCAGTCAGGCAACAAATACCTCTGAGATTCTTTGGATCCTAGTTTGCAGAAATATTTTCCTTTCCTGCTTCCTTCCATGTTTTTCCATTTCTTTTTCTATTTCCCTCCCTTGATGTGGTGAAGGGATCTGTTTCAGGTGTTGCGATGAAAATTATAGCAAAGTCCATTTGGGGAAGCAGCTATGTTTTCTTCCCCTTTTTAACTCTCATGCATTTAAGTTCTCAAGGAGGTTTTTTTTCAGTGTCAGGAGCAACTTGAGAAACTGCAAGTCGCTTCTGATGTGAGAGAATTGGCTGTCTGCAAGGACATTGCCCAGGGGATACCTGGATGATGTTTTGATGTTTTACCATCCTTGTGGGAGGCTTCTCCCATGTCCCCGCATAGGGAGCTGGAGCTGACAGAGGGAGCTCATCTGCACTATTCTTGGATTCGAACCTGTGATCTGTCAGTCTTCAATCCTGCTGGCACAAGGGTTTAACCCATTGTGCCACCGGGGTCTCAAGGAGTAGAATCCACATAGAACAAGACCTACAATGTAGATATTATACAATATGGGATGTATCTATACTCCACAATTAGCAACCTTCATGTTGCTTGTCAGCTTATGGTGACCCCATGAATTTCATAAGTTTTTCTTAGTCAAAGAACCATCAGAACTGGTTTTGCCAGTTATTTTTCTCTGAAATATAGCCAATTCAGTCATAGAGGTCCCAAAGTCAACCTTTTTTCCTATTCCAACTAGATTTAATCCTGGAAAGATTGCTTGGTTCACTGCCATTACCATTGTGTGTACATTCAAAGGCTGCACAGAACAAGAAGGTCTATTTTTTATCAAATAGAACTCCATGATTTTGCCAAAGTTCAAATTGACCCCCAAAAAATTACCTCCTGAGACATAGCACATTGTGTGAGTATTCACTGTCACATAGCCACTCCTTCAGCAATAAAAAAGGCAGTCAGCAATTTTGATTTATATCAACAAACCAGTTCTATCAGTTTTCGCCTGGAATGGGCCTTTGTAAAGCTAACGCATAGAATCTGAATGAGCTTAAATAGGCAGCTCTTCTGTATCCATAGATTCTGCAGCCATTCAATCAATCAACTGTGGCTTGAATTTTAAATAAAACTGAAAAGGCAAATTTTGATCTTATCATTTCGTATAAGGGCAACATTTTATTATACCATTGTCTAATTGAACTTCTGCATCCACAGATTTAGGTGGTCCTGGAACCAAACTCCGGTGGATACTGAAGTCCCGTTGCATTTAACTAAGTACTTGACTAAGTAAATTCTTCTAGCTTGGTCTGACTCCACAGAACTGTTGGAAGTATCATTCCCCGATATTCTGAATGTCCGTAGAATGGCTTTCCTTCTCCCCATACAGCTGATGTAAGGTCAGTTGGTTGTGAGTTACAATCATAGTGATAACAGTCAGCCCTTCACGTTTAATGGTATTAGGGGGAACAGGATGCCTGTGAAAGGGGAAAAAAGAAATAGTGAAACAGAGAACACCTCTCTAGTGGTACATCTAGTACAACTCCCTATGTCACTGCAACATACTGGCAGTCCCCAAATTACAAACAAGATAGGTTCTGTGGGTTTATTCTTAAGTTGAATTTGTTTGTAAGTTAGAACAGGTACATTTTAAAATGTAACTCCAGTCAAAAATAGATATAAGAGGGTTATCTGGAAAGTAAGGTTATAAGTTTTTTTAATACAAAAATGAATATATTTTAATAAAACTTATATAGATTGTAGAATACATATTATATTATTTTTCCACATAATCACCATTTAGTTCAATACATTTTGTCATTTGTGGGATGAGGTTTTGATGCCTGTGTCATAGAAGTTTCCCTCCGCTTTTTTTCAGCCAGTCTGTCACTTTGATTTTCACCTCATCATCATCAGGAAGTGTTTTGCATCAAGGTGTTCCTTCAATTTAGTGAACAGATAATAGTCACTGGCTGCAAGATCGGGGCTGTGAGAGGTGTGGCTTAAAACATCCCAACCAAATGAAGTCAACAGCTCTTGTGTTGCATGAGTGGTGTGCGGACGCACATTGTCACGAAGGAGACAGACTCCCACCGTCAACATCCCACGACCGTTTGTCTTGGATGGCTCTGCAAAGTTTCTTCATGGTTTCACAATATATTCTGTACCAATTTTGTCACATGCTGTTTTGTTATTACATCCTCTCCATAAACAATTTCACAATGAATCACAATGGTGTTCATGCCCTTAGCATTTAGGTAGAGTATTATAAGTGCAAACTTTGCACTTGGAGGGAAACTGAATGAGGGCGCTCATCTCTAATCTTCACCACAATGCCAGTCGATGTGCTACTGATGACTGGCACTGCTCGTTTGCTTCCATTGGCTTCCTGCTACACAACAGTGATACCAACTTACTCTGCAAAAATTCCCTGTAAGAGCTACCTGCCTTGTAAAATTACTTTCCAGATAAGCCTCCTATATTAACTTTGGATAGCACAGGGAAGAGTTAACAGTACACCCCTGTGGTATTTGTTTTGTTGTCTGTGCCCCGGTTCAGAAGATTACACCTCATATTCTGTCCCTGTATTTGTCTTGTTGTGGAAACAAGGATTGGAGATAAAGCTTCCGTGGATGCACCTTTTCACCATGATAACTCTTCCGGGAGTGAATTTCCCTTTTGAGGGAAAGATTTCTCATACTTCCTGTTGTTTCACTCCTGTTCTCTAACTATGAGTCATTTGTAAGTTGGATATTTGTAACTTGGGGAGTGCCTGTACATTGTACTGTAGCAGAAGCAGCTCCCCAATACTGTACTGTTGCTGGAAAAATCATTTTCTTTCCATTTGTTTTGAGGATTGCAAAAATATTCAGAGGAACAGGAAAATGTATACTGAAGAAGTAATGCAGTTTCTCACCACTTTCACAGGCATGGCTCAATGCTGTGGAATCATGGCATTTCTGCCAAAAAGTGCTGGGTGCCTCACCAAACTCCCATGATTTCATGTCATTGAGCCATGGCAGTCAAAATAGTAACAGACTGCATTCATTCTACAGTGTAGATGCATCCCGAAACTGTTGATAATGTCATCAAAAAGTTCCAGTGCTCTCACCTTCCATGAGTTCTGCAAGACTGGTGTGACTGCAACACCCATGAATTCCATGTTTGTGTGGATGGGGGATGTTTTTCCAACACAATTCAGCCTTGAATCTTGGTTGTGTAAGCAGGTCTTTGTTATTCCTGGGATTCAGCAACAGGATCTCCGTCTCTGTTGTTTTCCCTTCTATATTTATGAACTGACATCATCTTGCTCATTTTCTGTTCTTTGCATCAAGAGAGGCAGGTGTTATTTCCATAGAACCCCATAGCAAAATTCCTGTGGTTTGCAGCAGGAGCAAAACCAAACCCTTTCTCTGGTTTTCTAACAGTAGAAAAGACCAGGCAAAAAGAAGCAATTGAATCGGTGGCCACACAGTTCTTAGGAAGAAGTGAGATAACTTCTGGTTTTCTAAAAAATAGAGTCTCAAACACGCCGAGCAACCCAATGAGGAAAGTGTATGTTTACTTAGTAACACTAAAAACCACAAAGGATGGAGAGAAGAAGGAACATAAGACACAACTACTCTACATAAAGTGGTAGAACTGTCAAGCCATTCTCTTGCCCGAGGGAACTGTAGTTCTGCCAGGAATGGAATAGACTGGATGCAACAGGACCCTCAGCACTCTGCCAAACTGAAGCTGTCAGGAATCTCTCTGGGAAGTGAGGGCAATTGATCTAACATGATGTCTACAGCCTTCCACAGAGCCCCCGGTGGCACAGTGGGTTAAACCACTGAGCTGCTGAACTTGCTGACCAAAAGTTTGGCGGTTTGAATCCAGGGAGCGGGGTGAGCTCCCGCTGTTAGCCCCAGCTTCAGTTAACCTTGCAGTTCAAAAACATGCAAATGTGAGTAGATCAATAGGTGCCGCTCCAGCGGGAAGATAACAGCACTCTATGCAGTCATGCCGGCCACATAACCTTGGAGGTGTTTACGGACAACACTGGCTCTTCAGCTTAGAAATGAAGATGAGCTCTAACACCTCCAGTTGGACACGACTGGACTTAATGTCAGGGGGTAACCTTTACCTTGCAGCCTTCCACAAGCTTTCCAGATGTGTTGGATTACAGCTCCCATGCCTCCCATCCAGTCTGGAACAAAATTAGCTGTAGTAGTTACCTTTGTGGGATTATTATTATTATTATTATTATTAACTTTATTTGTACCCCGCTAGCATCTCCCGGAGGACTCGATGCGGCTTACACAGGCCGAAGCCTCAAAACACAATACAATAAAAAATGTAACATCACAATAACAAGCAAATCAAACAATGAGCAAATATCATAACTCCACAATAACTAAGCAAATCAAACAATAAGCAAAATAACGACAATGGCAGTACATCAAGACATTATTAAAACTGGTTCGGCCGGCGCACTGGGGTACAAGGGTTAAAAGTGCTGAAATGGCAGGAGGCACGTAAGGTTAAAAGTGCGGTGTGCAGCGACAATTAGTTATGCTAAGGTGCTACTAGGACTTGGGGTGGGGATTCCTAGTCTGGGAAGGCACAGCGGAACAGCCAAGTTTTTAAATTCCTTCTGAAAACGGCTAGAGTGGGGGCCTGTCTGAGATCTTTTGGGAGGGCGTTCCAAAGTCGGGGGGCCGCCACAGAAAAGGCCCTGTCCCGTGTCCCCACCAAGCGCGCTTGCGACGTGGGTGGGATCACGAGCAGGGCCTCTCCAGATGACCGTAACGAGCGTGTGGGTTCGTAGATGGTGATGCGGTCACGCAGGTAGGGTGGTCCCAAACCGTTTAGGGTTTTGTAGGTAAGCACCTGCACCTTGAATTGGGCTCGGAAAATGAATGGCAGCCAATGGAGCTCCTTAAACAGAGGGGTAGACCTCTCTTGATAATGAGCCCCGGTTAGCATCCTGGCTGCTGCCCGCTGGACCAATTGAAGTTTCCGAGCCGTCTTCAAGGGCAGCCCCACGTAGAGCGCATTGCAGTAATCCATTCTAGAGGTGACCAAGGCATGGACCACCCCAGCCAGATCAGCCTTCACGAGGTATGGTCGCAGTTGGCGCACAAGTCTCAGTTGCGCAAAGGCCCTCCCGGATACCGCCGACACCTGAGCCTCAAGTGTAAGCGAAGAATCCAAGAGGACGCCCAAACTGCGGACCTGTGGCTTCAGGGGGAGTGTAACCCCGTCCAACACAGGTAACCACCCTATACCCCGATCCGGTTTACGATCGACCAGGAGGACCTCTGTCTTATCGGGATTGATCTTCAGCTTGTTCTTCCTCATCCAGATCGACACAGCGGCCAGGCACTCACCTAGCACCTGAGAAGCCTCCTTGGAATTAGGTGGAAAAGAGTAGTAGAGTTGTGTGTCATCCGCGTAGAGATGGCACCCAACTCCAAAACCCCGGATGACCTCTCCCAGCGGTTTCATGTAGATGTTAAAAAGCATGGAAGACAAAATAGAGCCTTGCGGGACCCCGCAGGTCAAAGGCCAGGGGTCAGAGCAGGCGTCTCCCAGCTTCACCATCTGGGTTCGTCCCTCCAGGAAGGACTGGAGCCACGACAGAACCGTGCCCCCAAGGCCCATCCCGGAGAGACGACCCAGAAGGATACCATGATCGATGGTATCGAAAGCCGCTGAGATGTCCAAGAGAACCAGCAGGGTCACACTCCCCCTGTCCAGCTCTCTACGGAGGTCATCCACCAAGGCGACCAAGGCTGTCTCGGTGCCATGACCAGGCCTGAAACCAGACTGTGACTGATCTAGGTAGTTGGTATCGTCTAGGAAACCCTGGAGCTGAGAGGCGACCACTCTCTCCAGCACCTTACCCAAAAAGGGGAGGTTGGAGATCGGCCTGTAATTATTCAGCACCGAGGAGTCAAGGGAAGCTTTTTTGATAAGTGGGCGAACCACGGCCTGCTTCAAATTAGATGGAAAAATTCCTTGCTCCAACGATGCAATGACAATCAGTACAAACCAGTCAAGCAACCCCCCTCTGGCTGATTTAATGAGCCAAGAAGGGCATGGGTCCAGGGATGAGGTGGTCGCTCTCACAGCCCCAAGGATCTCTTCCACGGTTTCAGGAAGAACAAGCCTAAAAGAATCCCATAGAATTGGACAAGCAGGTGCCTCCGTCACCTCTTCTGGCACTGCGATGGAATTGGAGTCGAGCTCGAGGCGTATCTGGGTGACTTTATCTGCAAAATGGTGTGCGAAATCGCGACACCGAGCTGCGGGGTCGTCGGGGACCTCCTCCACCGCAGGTGGGTGGAGGAGTTCTCCCACGACCCGAAACAGCTCCGATGATCTATTTGCTGCAGATGCTATACGAGCGGTCGTGAATGACTTCCTGGCCGCCCGTATGGCCACGGAGTATGCCTTAAGAGAGGCTCTAGCCCGTGTTCGGTCAGACACATCTCGAGATTTCCTCCATTTGCGCTCTAGCCCCCTTCTCGTATGCTTCATCACAGCCAGCTCCTCGGTGAACCAAGGAGATGGCCTGTCACGACGCAACGAGATGGGGCGTTCGGGTGCGATCGTATCTAACGCCCTGGCAATCGCCCCATTATAGAGAGTTACCAAGGCGTCGATAGAATCGCCAGGCTCCAAGGCAGGAAGAACCCTAAGATTCCTCAGGAATCCGTCCGGATCCATCAGTCTCCTAGGGCGGACCATCTTAATTTGTCCTCCACCCCTGCGGAGGTTTAGGGTCGCAGTAAGTCTAAATGTGATCAGATGATGGTCAGACCATGACACTGGAAGGATGTTTTGATCTTCCACTCTGATCAATTCGTCGTCCGCCACAAAAACAAGGTCGAGAGTGTGCCCAGCTTGATGCGTGGGGCCGGATATTATCTGTGACAGTCCTATGGCCGTCATGGTGGCCATAAAGTCCTGAGCTGCGCCAGATAAAGTGGTCTCGGCGTGGATGTTAAAGTCTCCCAGCACCACCAGGTGCTGGGAGACCAAGGCCGAATTAGAGACCACCTCCGCTAACTCAGACAGGGAAGCTGCTGGATCTCGGGGTGGGCGATACACCAGCAGGAACCCCACACTGTCACGGCTCCCCACCTTCAAGTGGACGCATTCAAACCCAGAAGCTTGCGGGACAACGCATCTGGTCACGGCGATGGATTGCCGGAAGACCACTGCGACCCCTCCTCCCCGCCCCCCTTGTCTGGCCTGTTGATGCACTCCAAAACCTGGAGGACACAGCTGGGAGAGGTTTACACCCCCCACCTCGTCCAACCAGGTCTCGGTAATGCATGCCAGATCCGCCCTCTCATCCAGGATCAAGTCCTGGATGGCCGCGGTCTTACCATTAACGGATCTGGCATTAATCAACAAGACCTTAAGACCAAGGGGGCTGCCAAGGAGCCTACCACTACCCACCTTTTCCAGGGTCGCAAAGACTCTGTTGCGCTTCTCCCTGGGATGTTTATGATCCGCAAATCTCCTTCCCCACACGACTCGGATGGCACCCCCTTTCTCTGGAACCTTCCCTCCCCCCCCGGGATGTAGAGTTTGAAAAATCGTAGCTACCCCCAAAGCCTATAGCTTTTTTGTGCTTATGTATTTGAAAGCATCTGCACTATAGAGTTCTACAAATTTCATATCATCATTGTAGCTTTGTCTTAAGGAATCCTTCGGATTTGCAATTTGCTGGGATATCTAAAAGGTACCAAGTTATGCTAGGGCAGGAGGAGAGAATATAGAACTTGTTTAATTCTGTATTGTAGTTCAGGGATGTGGCCGAAAGTTTCATAGAGAAAACATATTAATCAATGTATTGTCGAAGGCTTTTATGGCCAGAATCATTGGGTTTTTGTAGGTTCTTCAGGCTGTATGGCCATGTTCTAGAAGCATCCTCTCCTGATGTTTCACCTGCATCTATAGCAGGCATCCTCAGAGGTTGTGGGCCTCACAACCTCTGAGGATGCCTGCCATAGATGCAGGTGAAACATCAGGAGAGAATGCTTCTAGAACATGGCCATACAGCCCGAAAAACCTACAACAACCCATATTAATCAAATCCATGAATAATAAAATCCAAAAATGTAGCATCTTCAAGTGCCCAGGGCCAGCTTTACCTCTTTATACATTATGCATATATTTCAACATCCATTTCCCCAATACACTGAAATGTCTGCCAACCTATATGACTTTATAACAGACTTGGACAAATGCATGGACAATGAGTCTACCAGTAGCTATATATTTTCTTCATTGCTGGCTGTTTTGCACTAGCATTGCCTTTTTATACTGTGGGTAGTCTCTGCTTTTCAAAGGTACAGAGAACTTCCCAACTGAATATTGATTGCCACATCTTCTTGCTTCTAGCAAGTAACACCAGCCTTTTTAAAAAGTACCTTGCATGTTTATCTGATCAAACACTTTTGGTGCTTCCTTTTTAAAAAAGAAATCAGCCATTTATACACATAATTAAGCTTCAACAACAGCAGATGGAGGAAATGGCTTTGTAAGTGACACAAGAGCGAGCTAATCAACTCTTTTTACAGCTGAAGGGGATGGGGATGGGAAAAGAGGAGGAATATGTACCGCCTCAGCAAAATCCAAAGACTGCCATTGAACGTAGTGCTAAATTCAGAGTTGGGAAACATTACACTTGTGTATTGTCAAAGGCTTTCATGGTCGGAATCACTGGGTTGTTGTAGATTTTTCGAGCTGTATGGCCATGTTCTAGAAGCATTCTCCCTGACATTTGGCCTGCATTGATAGCAGGCGTCCTCAGAGGTTGTGAGGTCTGTTGGAAACTAAGAAAACTGGGTTTATATATCTGTGGAAGGTCCAGGGTGGGAGAAAGAACTCTTGTCTGTTGGAGCTAGGTGTGAATGTTTCAATTGGCCACCTTGATTAGCATTTGATGGTCTGAGAGTTTTTAGATGTGACTTGTTCTTGCCTGGAGAAATCCTTTGTTGAAAGGTGATTAGTTGTTCCTGATTATTTCTTGTCTGCAGTTCACCAGCGTTTGAGTTTTGCTCTTTATTTACTGTTATAATTTTGGAGTTATTTTAATACTGGTAGCCAGATTTTGTTCATTTTCATGGTTTCTTCCTTTCTGTTGAAATTGTCCACATGCTTGTGGATTTCAGTGGCTTCTCTATGTAAACCGACATGATAGTTGTTAGAATGGTCCAACATTTCTGTGTTCTCAAATAATATGCTAAGTCCAGGTTGGTTCAGCGCACCTGCTTTGGTTTTTAGGCCTGTTCCTGGAGTTTTTTGGAGTTCTGATTCCAAAGAAAATCATTGGCTTGGCCACATCAGCTCTAATTTCTTAGATATAGTTATCACAATTTTATATGTGTGAGCAAAACATTTTTTATCATATCAGAAGTGATTGAAGAAACTACAAGTCGCTTCTGGTGTGAGCAGGGCCGTAGCCACAAAAAAAATTCGGGAGGGGTTGAAATTTTGGGGGGGGGGGTGTGAAATATTCACCGGGGGGGGGGGGGGTTGAAACCTGCCTCTTAGCTCACACTAAAGCAAAGAGCACATCAGGGGGCAGACCAGCCTTCAATAGCCTGCAGCTCCGCCCCTGCCGACCACTTCCACCAAGTCTGGCCTCCTTAATGAGAGCATTCAACACACACACACCCAACTTGGTTGCTTCACTACATCAGCTATTGCTGCAAGTAATGACAGTGTGAATAAACTGTCAATATTTGCTTGAGATAGTGCTTGCAGTTCTCGAAGGACTCTTAATTTTTTTGCATCTCATAAACTTAGCATGGGGATTTGGTTAACCAGTTAAAATTCATGAATAAACCAGGTTTTTTTAAAAAAAATCTGAAACATTTCGGGGGGGGGGGGGGTTGAACCCCTAACCCCCCCCCCCTCGCTACAGGCCTGGGTGTGAGACAATTGGTCATCTGAGGAGATATTGCCCAGGGGATGCCCAGATGTGTTACCATCTTGTAGGAGGCTTCTCTCATGTCCCTGCATGGGAAACTGGAGCTGACAGAAAGGAGCTCACTTTGTCTCGTGGATTCGAACCACCAACCTTCAGGTCAGCAATTCAGCCAGCACAAGAGTTTAACCCATTGTCCTACCACAGCTCCTGTGTGAGCAAATGAAAACTAGCATATGGCATATATTCATCTCAAAAACTAGAGCTGATAGAGAGAAACAGGTGTCATTGTTGGAATCAGCAGGTCAAATATACCCAGAAAAAGGTATAACATTTGAGGCACCAAAATGTGTGTTGGCCAGTGTAATCTACTAACATTTTTACCCTCATTACTGCAGGCAACAGTGGCAAAGTCCAGGACTATAGCTACAAGAAGAGCAGTTTATGCTAGATCAGAGCAAAGGGCTATGTAGTCCAACATTCAGTTCCCACAAGCAGCCAACCAGATGGCTATGGGAAGCAGAGTGTATTTTTTCCATGTGCTTTTAAGCTACCTGTTGACTTGTGCCACTTGCTGTATTCATTAGAAATTGGTTTTGAGAATCACACGATGTCTGATATTGGAGAGACTGGTCATAACTAGTAAATATTGATAGCCTAAACATAAAGTAAAGTTTTTAGTGAAGTTGTGTAGCCTTTCACAGCAGCAAAAACAAAAGGAGGCTGTTCTTCTACGTGCACATACTTGATCCTTACTAGTATTTTCTGCCTGTTTCTTGCAGAAAGGAGTTGGTGAAGACACTCCCTGAGTGATGGAATGTGGGCACTCCCGGTTCAGTGAGAAAGGGCTGTTGGGCTCTGGAGACAACTTCACAAAAGGCCAAGAAGGAGCCATTGGTTGCTGCTGAACAGAATAAAAGAAGGAATGCTGGGCTGGCATGGAGGCTGGGAAACAGGTCTGAAATGTATGAGGAAGTACAAAGAAAAAAGCAAGAGAAGCATAGAGGTCCCATTGGCTGAAAGTAGAGAAATATGACAATGAATGGATTATTATATTTACTCAAATCTAACACCTTTTTTGGCTAAATCACTTTGCCAAAATTAGGGTGCACTTTAGACTCGCATAATATGATAATCTTAGTATTGAGCCAAAGCAAAAGAGGAAGCTGCTTCAGTAGCACCTAGATCTCCTATTTGAGGGATAGTCTCCTGGAAACTAGGAAAGTGGGGTTTATATATCTGTGTTTATATATACTCACCCTGGACATTCCACAGATATAGAAACCCCGTTTTCCTAGTTTCCAACAGACCTCACAACCTCTGAGGATGCCTGCCATAGATGCAGGTGAAATGTCAGGAAACATGGCCATATATTCCGGAAAACTCACAACAACCCAGCGATTCCAGCCATGAAAGCCTTTGATAATACATTGAATATATTTAAATATTCCCTTTTAAAATAATCAGAAAGCAACTAGAAGTATCAAAAGTAGTATTGTTTCCACATGTTGCAATGCTTTTGAAATATGACATCGTAACTTTTTTGTTATGCTTATTACAAGCATTTAAGTTGTTTGTAACTTGTTTTACTTACAGGCCCTAAGTACTGACTTGTACAATGTGTTTGTTTCCTTTGCAATAGCCTAATTTGCATGGGCTTTTGCAGCAGGAACAGTGAAACGGAACTGCGATGCAAATCCTGTTTTAACAAAAACTTCAGAACTTCTTCCAGATGTGAACATGTGTATTAAATTGTCTCAAACCAAGTGGATTTGTTTTACACTGACTTGCTTTAATATATATTTTGTTTCTTTCAGTATTTTTTTTACTACCCTAAACTGTATTAAACAGGTTGCATATATTTTATTGTATGCTACCCTGGGATTCCATAGCACATGACAGGAAATATCTGCTTAATGTGGAGACCAGGATTTGAATCCCTTCACTCATATATTGAAATCCTTTGGGAGAGTCTGAGGCGTCTTCTACACTGCCATATAAAATCCTGATTATCTGCTTTGAACTGAATTATATAGCAGTGAAAACTCATATGATCCAGTTCAAAGAAGATAATGTGGATTATATGCTTTGATAATCTGGATTATATGACAGTGTAGAAGGGGACACACACTCTTATCCTCAGAGGAAAGCCATGGCAACCCCCTCTGAAAAAATCTTGCCAATAAAACCCAATAAAATCCAAGACAATTTGAAAGCACACAACACAACAACAATTCTGGCTTTATTCTTGGATATGGGATGGGCACAATGATGTCAACATCCTGTAGAACCTTAAGGCCCCATCTACACTGCCATATAATGACCTTTGAAACAGCATTATGTGGTCAATGCAGACTCATATAATGGAGTTCAATGCAGTTAAACTGCTTCATATGAGCCTGGATCTAAACTGCTATATAATCCAGTTTCTGAATCCAGATTATCTGCTTTGAACTAGATTTTACTTATTTATTTATTACATTTATATACTGCTATTCACCCCTGAGGAAATCAAAGTGTTTTCCAACATTATAAAGGCAAAATTCAATGTCGTACATACATGTGAAAATCAAAAGATAATAGCAACACAATAATATATAACTATAAATTAACCTAGCCAAATTAAAACATAAACATATAACGTTTAGACATCAACCTTAAAAAAATCGAACATCAATAACATAATAACATTTATATTAAAATCTGATGATAAACAACACAATTTAAAAACAGTTGTTAAAATCACACCATCCAAAATCAAGTCTGTAGTCATTTCATTGCTCTGTTCACTATTCCTTATTATCTTATTGCACTATGAGTTTTGCTGTCTGAAAGCTACACTGTCATGTAATCCTGTTTCTGGATTCAGAAACTGGATTATATGGTAGTGTAAATGGGGCCTGCATCTACACTGACCATAAGAGTGTAGTGCATCATCAAATTGCATTATATCACAGTGTAGGTAAAGGTAAAGGTTTTCCCCCTGACATTAAGTCCAGTCGTATCCGACTCTGGGGGTTGGTGCTCATTTCTAAACCGAAGACACCTCCAAGGTCATATGACTGGCATGACTGCATGGAGCGCCATTATCTTCTCGCCGGAGCAGTACCTATTGATCTACTCAAATTTGCATGTTTTTGAACTGCTAGGTTGGCAAAAGCTGGGGCTGACAGCAGGAGCTCATGCCACTTCCCGGATTTGAACCTGCGACCTTTAGGTCAACAAGTTTAGCAGCTTAGCAGTTTAACCCACTTAGCCACCAAGGGCTGTGGATTGGACTGGATGGCCTAAGATTCAAAAAGACTGAGAGTTATAATTTAATAGACCAGACGGAACTGTGGTTGAGAAAAAAAGAAAATGTGGAAGATAGATGTAGCAATCCTGTGGATAGCGGAATAATGGACAAAGAGAGAGAGAGAAAATGAACTATTGAGACCTATAAATCAAAATTCAGCACCTCTGGGGAAAGAAAACAACTGCAGGTGTTCTGGGAGCAATTCCAAATGGATGACACAATGCCCAAATGAATGATCATAGATCATAGATAGGTCCCAAGAGAACAATTACAAAAAAAAGCTACACTGCTTGGAATATACCATATGATGCCATATTACCTCACCGATTCCTAGATTCTTGGATGGAACTTGAATGACTGATTAAATACTGCAAAACCAGTCATGGTTATGATGATGTTTTAGAGATAGAAGCATCTAATACAGCAACATTTGCAAGGTGCAAAATGTTCACTAGAGTCCAATTGCATAACCTCCCCAGCTGAGGTCATTTTTTTTCAACCCTAACTGGGCCTTTAAAGAAGAACAAATACAATGTGCCTATATGCACACAGTAAAACATTTTATGCTTCTGTAAAAATGTTCTCTTCACTTTCTCATGGGAAAGAAAATTAAGGCAGCCCTTTATCTGGGACAGATATCTAAAAAATAGGACACTCTCAAATTTACAATGAGAAATGGACGACAGGGGTGAACCTAGAGACAAAAGAGAGTCCTAGAGAATTACTTTCCCCAGAAAAATGGAAAAGTGGATCTGAAGGAACAGAGTCTCAGAAGTTCTCTTTCACATTAATAGCACTTTGATGTCATTTTTGACATCCCATGAAATCTTGAGATTTGTCATTTTGTTGAGGCACTAATTTTGGAAAATGGCATTCATAACGTTTTGGGAAAACCAGGATTCTCCACAAGCTTTTGGAAGCATGATCGTTTTGGAGATTAATTGGCATCCACACTATTTGGAATAATCATAATTTATTGGAAAGGCATGACCTTGCTAGAGATCATAACCTTTTGTAAAATATGATATTCCTGAGAAGAGTTAAAAACTCGCTTGAGTCAACCTCCTCCTTAGTGGTTAATATCCACTAGTATTCATGCAAAGCAATTAGGTTTCTCAACTTTTAGACTGATATACCTAGATATCTAGATATTTAGACTGATATACCTAGATAGCTTCTGCCAACCTAGCAGTTCGAAAACATGCAAATGTGAGTAGATCAATAGGTACCGCTCCGGCGGAAAGGTAATGGCGCTCCATGCAGTCATGCTGGCCACATGAGGTGAGCTCCCATTGTTAGCCCCAGCTTCTGCCAACCTAGCAGTTTGAACACATGCAAATATGTGTAGATCAATAGATACCACTTCTGCAGGAAGGTAATGGCGCTCCATGCAGTCATACTGGCCACATGACCTAGGAGGTGTCTATGGCCAACGCCAGCTCTTCGGCTTAGAAATGGAGATGAGCACCACACCCCAGAGTCAGACATGACTGGACTTAATGTCAGGGGACAACCTTTACCTACCTAGATACCTCTTTGAACTGTTAGGAATAATGATATGCCAATGCACACACACAAAAAACCTCCAGAGTTTCAGAAGTGTTTTTTTCAGTGCCCCAAAACACCTACTCACCCTTAAAACATCTTAGTTTAAATCATGCTCTCAAGAGACAAAAAATAAATACTCTTAGTTAAAAGTAACATATCTGGTTTACTCATAAACTTCATGTATTCAGCATACAAGTATATTTCTTATGAATTCAGTTATAGATAGATTTGAAATAGTTTATCTGTGTAGACAACACAGGACATCTTTCTTCTAATTTTAACAGTCCAAAGCCTAAAGCAGTAGTTCTCAACCTGTGGGTCCCCAGGTGTTTTGGCCTACAACTCCCCTAGATCCCAGCCCGTTTACCAGCTGATAAGATTTCTGGGAGTTGAAGGCCAAAACATCTAGGGACTTAAAGCTTCTGGTCTAAAGCATCTCTCTGTTCTGAGAGTCTGTCTTTCTAAAATGGTGTCTTAGCTGAATCGTCCCAGATTTGATCACATGGTCTGCAGTCCCTCTCACAACATAGAGTTAAGGAAAACTCATACCAATACACACACATACAATATAGTAAGCAAAACAAAATCATATGCAAACAAATTACTAATGGAGGCTTGAAGAAGGTTGCTATTTTCAACAAATTCTCTTGCTCAGAATTTGAAGTACCCCTCCTAAATTTCTTTTTAAATCATATATATATATAGAGAGAGAGAGAGAGGGGGGGGGGATTTTATATATATATATATATATATATATATATATATATATATATATATAAAATTTCCAAATGCACTAAAATTACAGATATGCAAACATATCTAAAAGGGAAGGGGGAAGAAATAAAAAAGAGAAGCAATGTCTTCTGACTTTCCTTTCCATGACTGTAAATTGAAATAATACCACCAAACCTCTCTAACAAATTATTTCAGAGCCTCTTCTGATAACCTGGTCCTACTCATTAAAACCTACAGTTAACATATCTTTGTTCTGCAAAAAGACAATTGAGAGTTTTCAGCTGTTCAAAAATTGTCCCCAATTTTTCTCTCTAATCAGTGCAGATAGTTTGTCTGCTTCTGCTAAATTGTTCAATTTTAATAGCTAATCTTTTTTGTTGGTATTGCTGAGATTCTCCATCTCCATGCGTATATTAGTCTAGCTGCAGTATTCATAAAATCACAATAATCTTCCATGTTTCCTTTACAGTTGTTCATCCATTCATTCCCAAAATGAAAAGTTCCAGTTTTAAATTTCAAAATCTTCTATGTATTTGGTGCAAGACATAGCTTCTTTATACATCCACCAGAAATGATAAAATGTCCCTACAAACTGTTCATACTTCCAACATACTTTTGGAACATCTTTATGTATTCCAGGCTGGATCTACACTGCCAAATAACGCAGCTTGAACTGCATTATATGTTCAATGTAGACTCATATAGTGCAGTTTAACCATATTGAGCTGCATTATATGAATCTACACTGACCATATAATGCTGTGCGGATGGGACCCGAGATATACAGTTGTGTTATGCATTCATGGTAAACCTTGACCTGTTTCATGTCCCGGCTTTTGGTAGGGTCCCCAATCCTTTTTTGGGAGCCTCCCAAAATCGGGAGGGAAGATATCTATTTTTGCTCTACGGTGTCAAAAGATTGGTTTTCTATAGGCCCATTATTATTATTATTTGGGGGGGGGGGGGTCCAGCCCTCCCCCTTCCTGTCATTTTAAGCATTTAAGCAGTTTTATTCTCAAGGAGGTGCTCAGCTGCAGGCAGGCGCATGCTTTAAGGAGACATCTTATCTGTTCTACTCTAGAGGAGAGGTGCTCGGTTGCAGGCAGGCACACATGCTTTCTGGGTCTGCACACCACACAAACACTCTTTCCAAGGCAAGGAGGCAAGTTCTGAGGAGGCAAGTCCAAGGCAAGTTCCAAAGCAAGGAGAATGCTCACAAAAAGCAGGCTAGGAACCAGGATCAGCTTCTGCTTGCATTTGTGTTGAGCTGATTTTCGTATCGAAGGTTATGTGCTCCTGAAAGTAATGAAAGTAACAAAAGAACAAATGTAATGAAGGAAACAGATCCATGCACAACCCTAATACACTGTTCAATGCAGTTCAAACTGAATTATGTCTACGTCTATCATATAATGTAAGACAAATGAAGTCAAAACAATGTAGATCTAGCCAAAGCATTTTTAGTCATATCATCAATACATTGTTTTATATTTTTTAAATATCTTTAAGATCATAGCACAAGATCTTTGACCACATCTTCTCCCATGGTTCCATTTGTATATTATATCCCAAACTTCTGGGTCCATTTTATCATATAATCTCTAACATTTTTCCTCCTCTATATCAAATTGGCATGAAAATTGGAGGAAGGAAGATTAACAAGACGCACAGATGACACCATACCGCTAGCAGAAAACACAGCAATAGTAGTGGACTGTGTTTGGTGATGCAGTGGGTGCCTGCTTGATTCCTTTGTTTTGATGCTGTATTTTTCTGTTGTTCTATGCTGTTGTTTATTTGTTTGTTTGTTTAATAGATAAGCCTTTTTGTGTGGCTTCTGTGAAGTAGATGAGACTATACATACAACGATGATGGCAACAGAGTCCCGTATCTGTATTCATCTGGCTCTGTATTCATCTTTAAAGTTAAATGTCACTATGGATTTGACAAAGCACTCTATCCACTCTACAAGCACATTTCTGTGGCTAAGGGCTATGCCAAAAGATTTGTTATTGGGAGCAGAGAGGTGCTTAGTGTTACTAACTCAAGTGTGGGAAGGTGCCCCAAGCAAGATGACGATTGCAAAACGCTTTCTTGACAAAGACAACAACGCAAGTGAAGAAATAACCAAACCTTGAGTGGCTCCACCTTTCTTGGAAGTGTATATAAACCATTGAGTTTAAAAGGCATTGTTGTAAAACTCTGTGAACTCCTTCCTTATAAAAAGATCCAGAGCAGAACACAGATTGGGCAAAGTTAATGATTCCAAGACATGATAATTTCAGTAAGTAAACATGTTTGGCTTATTCCAACTAAAACTGGTCAGGGTTATTGTTCCATTTGCATGGTTTGTGGCCCATCACCGTTTCTGCTTAAGAAAGCTTGTCACTCTGGCTTTTTCAGAAGACACAGTTAAAGCACTATGGCCCCTTCTACACTGCCATATAAAATCCAGATTATCTACTTTGAATAGAATTATATGGCAGTATAGACTCATACAATCCAGTTTAAAGCTGATAATCCAGATTATCTGCTTTGATAATCTGGATTATATGGCAGTGTAGAAGGGGGCTATGATTCCATTTCAGCTTCTGTGGCTGCATCCTGTGCAATTTGTAGGCATCTACACTGTAATATAAGTGCAGTTTGACACCATTTTAACTGCCATGGCTCTATGCTATGGAATCCTATGGAATTGGTAGTTTGGTGAGGCACCAGCCCTCTTTAGCAGAGAAAGCTAAGGGCCTTGTAAAACTACAACTCCCACACCATTGAGCCATGGCACTGAAAGTGGTGTCAAACTGTATTAATTCTACAGTGTAAATGCATCTTGAGGAAGCACTAGCACTGCAAATTCTGAATATCCCTACCTCTGAACAAACCTCTGGGTATGCTTGCCATAGATGCAAGCAAAACATCAGTAGAGAATGCTACTGGAACATGGCCATGCAGCCCTAAAAGCTCACAGCAACCCATCCTAAAGAAATCTTACCAAGAAAGGCTCATGATATATTTCCTTTAGGGTGAGTTGTGATGCATAAAAATATATGATGTATGGTTTGAATGGAATTGTATGAAAGGTGTATGAATGGGGCCTAACTGGGCTGAAGACACAATTTTAAAATATTGAGGCCTGGATAACAACTACACTCAGGAACTACAATTAAAAGTTGCTGATCTTCTGATGAGAACTGTGACAATGATTGCTGACTTAATGGACTTTTGGAGAAAAAAACCTGTTTACATTATCAGAGACAATGGCTCTTTACGTTAAGGAAATGTTTACAAGGTTCCTTACGTTGCATGGAATCAGTTTCTACTGTAAGTGATCTGATCCTTGGCATTGCTCTAGGAAAGGATATGTTTTAGAAGTTTTGGAAGTATTGGAAACGTGGCAGATTTGCAAGGAAGCAGTCTGGCATAAGCAATGTTCCTCTTCAGGAGACAGGGGGAGAAATGGTGATGAATGCATGAGGATTAATGAATGTGTATGGGTAATGTGAATACTGAGTGAAAATGTAATTCCTCTCTTTTAGCCAACGTAATTGTAAGTTGCTTGTGGATTCAATGTAGTTATGATACATAGAATCTGTATGTCTGTATGTCAAAAATGTTGTTCTGTAAAAATTCTGATATCCTTTCTCTTACTGGAAAATTGCAATAAAAAGAACCTATGCTTTAAAGTTATGGAAAAGTTATTCATAACACAGTCATACATGATAATTTACTTAAGGCACAGTTGTTATTGTATGTAATATTGTATGTAATAAACTCTTTTTAGGCTCAAATCTGGTTTAGCTTGTTTGACTTTCATATTTCCCCATCGTCCTTTCCTCCCCCGCTTTTTTTGCAATGCTTTTCTTGATGAAGAGATCTAGCCATTTTTAAGACTTACACACAATTTTGTGCATTTTGCAATATGTATGTGTCCATGGCATAAGAAATCAGAAGAGTCAGGATGGTTTGAATGTTCTACTAAAATTATGATAAACCAGCTATAGAAAGCCACTGGTTGACTTTGGTAAACTGTATACCGTAGAATTGATGCAGTTTGACACTACTTTAACTTTCATGGCTCAATGCTAAGAAATTCTGGGAGCTGTACTTTTGTGAGGCACCTGCACTATTTCCCAGAGAAGTCTGTTAAAAGCTGTTAAAACTACAGCTCCCCTGATTTCATAACATTGAGCCATGGCAGTTAAAGTGGTATCAAACTGTATTAATTCTACAGTATAACTGCATCCACAATCTAAGAAGAAGGCAATAGCAAGACTCCTCCAAACTCCTCTAAACAAGGGCTGTTTAATCTGTGGCCAGTCTGGAGAAGTAATACATAAGACTGGGACCCCTGTGGGGGGGGGGGGGTGTCTGAGGGGTCACCAAAGACCATCAGAAAACACAGTATTTTCTGTTCTCTGTGGGAAGTTTGGCCTAATTCTATAGTTGGTGGGGTTCAGAATGCTCTTTGATTGTAGGTGAAATATAAATCCCAGCAACTACAACTCCCAAATGTCAAGGTCTACTTCCCCCAATTTCCACCAGTGTTCACATTTGGGCATTGGTTGAGTCCACAGTGCTCTCTGGATGTAGGTGAACTACATACAACTCCAAAACTCAAGGTCAATGCCCATTAACCCTTCCAGTATTTTCTGTTGGTCATGGGAACCAAGTTTGGTTTAATTCCATCATTGGTGGAGTTCCGAATGCTCTTTGATTGTAGGTGAACTATAAATCCCAGCAACTACAACTCCCAAATGACAAAATCAATCCCCCTCCCAACCCCACCAGTATTCAAATTTGAACATATCAGGTATTTGTGCCAAATTTGGTCTAGTGAATGAGAAGCCATCCTGCATATCAGATATTTACCTTACGATTCATAACAGTAGCAAAATTACAGTTATGAAGTGGCAACAAAAATGTTTTGTTTGGGGGTCATCACAACTTAAGGGGGTGCAGCATTAGGAAGTTTGAGAACCACTGCCTTAGAGGCAGTCACACACGCCATGCCTGACTCATGATAGTAGCAGGGCAGCGTCTACAGGTCCAACTGGCTGAAACTGTTGTTCCAGGGGAGTCCCTAATGATTGCAGTCCCCTTGTGCACACAGCAGCAGAGGCACAAATGCAACTAGAGAGAAGGAGGGGACAATGGTATTAGGGGTGATATAGGTCTGATCCTGAGCACAGGGAAAAGGGAATGACAGGGCTGCTCTGGAATTTCACTGAGAGTGTAAATAATCTGAACCTATTGCATCACTCAATAAGGACTGAAATACTCTGGACATCATATAGACATCCAGGATGGCCACAGCAGGATTTGGACTGTTGTAGACAAGCCCTATATCTTACCAAGAAAACCTTGGGATATTGTTCAGAGTCTCTCTCTGCAGGTCAGAGTCAACTTGCAGAGTCATGCAACAACATGGCACCCAGTATGGCTTTTGAATCTTGCTATGCTACTTTCTGCCATGGCACAGTAGGTTTAAACAATGACATGGATAGAAACCAAATCAAATACCTGGCTTCCAGAACAACTTGAACTATTGAATTCAAGTTTTTAAAAAAAAGAAATGCTCCACTTTGAAAGGCAAGTGCGCTTTTGGTTTTGTTTATTTATGCATTGATTTTGGACAAGAGAGGGCAGGGTGTGAGCGCTCAAGCTGTAGCAATTGATGAATTCTTGCCCTGTTTGTGTTGGATTCAAGCTTCACTGTGATTAAGCTCTTGCCACACTTTCTTCTGTCCAGCTTCTTTGGGCTGGCTATAAATCTGTTCAGGCTAGCCCAATGTGTCTTCTGAAACCACACTGAACATATTTTACATTTTTATAAAAATACTTCTATACATGATAAACCCACAGTGCCAAACAGGAGGCTAGAAAGCCTCTGGAAGTGAAACCGTTAAAAACAATAGATGTGTTCCAGTATTTGCAACAGAGTGACAACCAATTGTTCAATATGCATACAAAGAATCATTAAATCATACAAGAGACACCAAGATCCATGTGGCCCACCCCTTTCCAGCACAGAGAAACACAGGTAAAGTATTTCTGAAAGGTAACTATTCAACTTTTGTTTGAAAACCTGCAGTGAAGGTTATGATAGATTGCACTGAGGCAATCTACCATACTGTGCAACAGGCCACAACTATCAGGACATCCTTACTGTTTCATCATAACCCCTTTCTTGCCATTTGAATGCATTTGTTTGGGTCATACTGACTTCACTCCATCTTCCACATGACATATAACTTCTAATTGTTCTCTTCTCTAGGCTAAATATGTTTAGTCTCTTCTCAGAACTGAACGTGGCTCTTTGGAGCAGGCAGAGTCCACCTGTGGCCTTTCAGCAGAAATTCTGGCTAATGTGTGAACTTCAACTCAGTGCTAGCTAGCTACCAGAGCCAACAGTGAGAGATCATGGGAACTGCAGTCCAATGGCACTAGGAGTGCCACAATTTATCCTAGATTTGAACTTTCTCCTAAACTAGATTTGAACTTTCTCCTAACCATCCTTCCTCATAATGTATCTCTGTTGATGGTGATGTGTTTGTTAACTAGTTATATTACAACTGATGCAGTGTTAAATCATAGCATTCCAGTTCAAAGAGACAAGAATCATAGAATCAAAGAGTTGGAAGAGACCCCATGGGCCATCCAGTCCAACCCCCTGCCAAGAAGCAGGAATGTTGCATTCAAAGCACCCCTGACAGATGGCCATCCAGCCTCTGCTTAAAAGCCTCCAAATAAGGAGCCTCCACCACACTCCAGGGCAGAGAGTTCCACTGCTGAATGGCTCTCACAGTCAGGAAGCTCTTCCTCATGTTCAGATGGAATCTCCTTTCTTGTAGCTTGAAGCCATTGTTCCGCATCCTAGTCTCCAGGGAAGCAGAAAACAAGCTTGCTCCCTCCTCCCTGTGGCTTCCTCTCACATATTTATACATGGCTATCATATCTCCTCTCAGCCTTCTCTTCTCCAGGCTAAACATGCCCAGCTCCATAAGCCACTCCTCAGAGGGCTTGTTCTCCAGACCCTTGTGTCCAGATTGTGTCTAGATCATTTTAGTTGCAGCTTGTCAATATTTCTCTTCAATTGTGATGCCCAGAATTGGACACAATATTCCAGGTGTGGTCTAACCAAAGCGGAATAGAGGGGTAGCATTACTTCCCGAGATCGAGACACTATGCTCCTATTGATGCAGGCCAAAATCCCATTGACTTTTTTGCCACCACATCACATTGTTGGCTCATGTTTAACTTGTTGTCCACAAGGACTCCAAGATCTTTTTCACACGTACTGCTCTCGAGCCAGGCATCGTCCCCCATTCTGTATCTTTGCATTTTGTTTTTTCTGCCAAGAGGCACACAAGGCTGAGTTATCATGAGTGAATTCATTGTTCCATCTAACTCAGGCATGGACAAACGTTCTAACTTGTGTGTGTGTGGGGGGGGGGGGGGTGCATGCTAGTACTCCCTGCTAATAGAAGGAAGGAAGGAAGGAAGGAAGGAAGGAAGGAAGGAAGGAAGGAAGGATGAAAGAGAGAAAGGGAAAGATGGAAGGAGAAAGGGGGAGAGAGGGAAGGAGGAAGGAAAGAGAGAAGGAAGGAAAGACAAAAGGAAGGGAGGAAAGCAGGATGAAAGGGAAGAAGTAAAGAATGAAAGGAAGAAAGGGAAGGAGGAAGGAAAAAGAAGAAAGGGGGATGAAAAGGTGGAAGGGATTGCAGGGAGAGAGGAAAGGAGGGAGGAAAGATGGAAGGAAGGAAAGACAAAAGGGAGAAAGGGAGGAAAAAGGGAAGGAAGGAACAATGAAAGGGTGGAAGGGAAGGATGGAAGGAGAAAGAGGCAGAGAAAGGAGGGAAGGAAAGGATGGAAGGAAGAGCAGGAGGAAGGAAAGAGAGAAGAATGGAAGGACGAAAGGGTGGAATGGAGGGTGAGAGAATGATGGAGGGGAGGGAGGAAAGAGAGAAGGAAAGAAAGGCAAAAGGGAAGGAAGGAAGGAGGAAGAGAGAGGGAAGGAAGGAAGGAAGGATGAAAGGGTGGAAGGGAAGGAGAAAGAGAGGGAAGGAGGAAGGAAAGAGAGAAAGAGGGATAGGATGGTGAGAGAGAGGAGGGCCTGAGAAAAGGGTCTGCATACAGCCCCTGGGTCTGGCTTTCCCCATACCTGATCCAACTCATTATTGTCTACACAGTCAGGCATCATCTCTGCAGAGTTAGGCGAGCTCTGGATGACTCAAAATTCTGTCATGAAGTTGGCAATGAGGCTATAGTTTTGACCCCTTTTGACCCCTTCATGTGTTGAATCAAAAATCATACGATCTCCAGCCATTGGCCATGCTGGGTGATTATTATGGGAGCTGTAGTTCAGAGGAAGGGGCTGTGACTCAGTGTTATCAAGCAACTGGTGTCAGTTTATTGTTCCCAGAATTTCCCAGTCAACATGGCCAGATCTAGGGAGCGGTATTCCCCCAAAGCAACATTCTTCAGCTCTGGCCAGAGTGATGTCTCCATTTAGCCATGAGGCTTATTAGCAGACCTTTGATTTATCTTAGCAGTTGAAACACTCCTCATCCTTGGAGATAGGTCAAATTATCAAACAGACAAATAAAGGGAAGCAATATATCTCCTACTCTTAATCAATTCACTTTCTTATTACCAGAGGAGCTCAGAAAATCCATACCTTGGAGCAACATGGAGCTCAAAGGTCAGAGAAGCAAAGTAGTTGTATCAAGTTCTTGCTTGTGGAACCATCCTGAAAGGCAGCTGTGGGATGCTGTGATGATGAGCTCACTATACTTGGTCACAGACAGCATCTGCAGCTAGATTTTTCTCTGGGATCTATATCGAGAGAAAAGGTTGGGGGGGGGGGGAGTCCTAGCCCCAGATTTTCCAACATCCACATGACATCATTTTTGCTTTGGGCACATTACTCCCTAAGATTGATGTTCTCCCCATAAAAGAGGGGTAGAGAAGACCACGGAGCCATCATTTTTCTTGATTTATATTCCTAACCTCCTCAAGGTGTTCAGAGACTGCATTTATCTTTGCCATAGTGTCCCCCCTATTCCAGCAGCATCTGGTTATGATTACAAGAATTTTGTGTCTCCATCTCTCATTCCTATAGCCACACACCAGAGGTTCCTGACTAGGCTATTTTGACGTTGTTTGGAACAATTCAGCAAAGAAAGGCATTGCTTATATATATCCCTTTGTGCACTAGCAGCATTACCCCTGCATGCTCCCCATTTGGTTGCTGTATTGCTTGAAAGTCATCAAAAGCTGTCCCCAGCTGTGCAGGCTGTTCTTTTGTTTGTCTCTCCTCCTGAGCGGGACGTTGGTCTTTCAGTAGGATTGAATTTCCTCAACGTTGCATTACAGGCTTGTGTTCCAGCCTCCCTGCGATCACATTGTAGTGGAGGTCCACCTTCTCATGAGCTTAAGCCGCATAATCAGATCTGTTTTGGAATCGTATCCGGAAATCCAATCGCCCCTATTGTCAACCTCTCTTGTACCTTGCTAATGAAAGATATTAAACATGGATCTTTGGCAGGATCTAATTTACTGCACTTCACCCACAGCTTCTCTTCCCTGCCATTATTGAGATTTCTAATCCCTTTCAGGAGCATTTAAAGAATGCATTGTTTCCCCTTGTTCTTCTCATGGTGCTACATGAATACCTCAATGCATTTTCCCCATGCTGTTCTTACAGCCATATTAATGCCTGTATTTACTAAGCAGGCAATCATGTTGGAGAAATGAGCGTGCATAGCCTGACCTACATTTAGGTTTATGTTTTAACAGCTCTTACACCTTGTCTCTGAAATAGCTAATCACCGGCTGACTTTGTTCATGGATAACTGGGCTGAACATTAATATAAGACACATTAAATTAAATATGAGCAACACATCTAATGAATAGCTAGTATGGGAGTGGAATGTATACCATGTGAAAAGCGTTCAAATTCTATAAAATAATGGACAAGATAGGCTTGCATTCAGATGAGATGGCAAAAGTCAAACCTTTCTGTTATTGCTCTAATTGCAATGTCTGGAGTTTCAAAGTTTTCCAAACATTTTTGACTTGGACAAAGGCAAACATTGAATGAGGTGGAAAAGGGAAACAGAGGTGCTGGTGAATTCCAATAAAATTAGGGATTCTGCCAAATGAAAACTCTTTTTCAAAATGATTTCTAAGTCTCTGTTTGCCTTCATCAGATGCTGTCTGATTTCCTTTGCACTGTTTTGTTTTCTATATTTGACAATGTCCCCATCTACACTGACCAGTTAACAAAGTTTGGAGGTAGCTTCAAACTGTGGCAGTCAATAAACACCAAATTTTTAAAAAGTGTGTGAAAGTGTGATGAAATGAAAATCATGCGTAGTTCACTTTTAATCCATCCACACACATGAATAGTAGAGAACAAGTAGTTTACTCTTTGTAATTCAGAAAACACAGTAGAGTCTTGCTTATCCAAGACTCATCCAATATTCCGTATTATCCAACACAGTCTGCCTTCTGCCCAGATCCACAGCTGTTTCAATGCACTGTAATGTTTTGGTACTAAATTTGTAAACACAGTAATTACTACATAACATTACCATGTATTGAACTGCTTTTTGTGTTGATTTGTTGTAAAACATGATGTTTTGCTTCTTAATTTGTAAAATCATAATGTAATTTGACATTTAGTAGGCCTTTCCTTAATCCCTCCTTATTATTCAAAATTTTTGCTTATCTAACGTTCTGCCAGTTTGTTTATGTTGGATAACTGAGACTCTACTGTATTTAATCATGTGATCAGTCACACTAATGCACATATTGTCCTTTTAGAGAGATTTAAAATGGTCTTTCTTTGTCCATGTAGAGAATCTTCCTCCCAGCAGCTCATGAGGCAAAGCTGTCTCTTTCTGCTTCTCTGCAAGCACCTGCACAGCCCAGGCTTAAAAATGTAACAGTGTACAAAAGTCCCAGGCTCAGCCAGCTTCCAAGGCATAGCACAACCAATCAGCTTTGTGTATCTTATTTTATAGTTGACATACACAAACTGATTTCTTTCATGCTGCAACATTCCTTACATGCTTCAAACTGTGGCAGCGAGACAATAAACACCAAATCGCATCAGTGTCCAATGTATGGCATTGAGATTTTGTCAGTTATGTTTAAACCGCTTTGAGTCCCCCCAGGGGTGAGAGAAAAGTGGTATAGAAATACTGTAAATAAATAAATAAATAAAATTTTTAAAAGTGTGCGAAAGAAACACAATGTACCCTCAAGTCACCTGTACACCTATAGCAACTCCTCAAGCTTCATTGAACATTCTTAGACAAGGAATACTCAGAGTTTTGCCAGTATCTTCCTTTGAAATATAGCCAGCAATACCTGGTATACACTGATGGTCTCCTATTCAAGGTCTGAACCTGCTTAGCTTCCGAGATCAAACAGGATCTGATGCCTTTAGAATATTTAGGCCATTTTCAGAGCTTAAATATATTTATGCATTCCTACTTCCTTCACAGTTGCACTACCTCATAGGCTTCGCACTGTATAAAAGTCTGCTCTTTATGAATGTGATGAAGTTTCTTTATCTGAGAAAAACTACAAGGATAAGTCAACAGCTGGAGTATAAAAATATTCAATATAAAGATAAGAACTCTGTGGACTTTTAGGAGTTGAACTATAATTCCCAGCTTATTAATTATCCTACCTAATTAAGTCTACTGGGGGTTACAGTCCAACAACTTCTGGAGAGATGCATAATTCCTTCCCCGATATAATGCGATTGATCCCTGTGTATGAAGCATTTTTGCGTGAAAACATCTGGACACGATATAATGCCAATTTTAGGAAGTTTTGCCATGAGAAAGAGCTAGCCAGAATTCAATGAAATCCATATGGGTAACAATACCGTCCCAAAATGGAAAATTATTAATCTCTAAAATGGATCAGATAAAATCCAGGTAGCCTGATTTATTTCCCGCAGAAATGTGTAGCTCGCCATGTAGATAAACAGAGACTTAATAATGCAGCCTTCCCCAAGCTGATGATCTCCAGATGTGTCAGGATACAATTCTTGCAATCTTTTACTCATACTGGTCAGGGGACGGTCGGGTTTATAGTGGGAAAAATAGAGTAAGGCAGGGGTGGACACAGTGCAAATATCCAGATGTTGCTGATCTCCTTCACACTGTTTTGTTTTCTATATTGGACAATGTTTGCACTTGGAGGTGGCTTTGCAGTTCTTTCAGCTACCCTTAGGCCCCTTGCTGACTGTACTCACCCAGTGAGAGAACTTCCTTGGGCAACAAGGCCTTTTTGAACTCTTGCATGCTCCTATTTCGTTAGCAGGCAATATTGTAATGTGCAGCTGGACACCATGACTGAGATGCCATATGGCTGCATGTAATGTAAGAGTTCCCCATGTGGAAATTTATCTATTGCTCCATTGTTACCAGCCCAAGAACTCACCGCAACACCCTTACAGTCATATTGTAGCAAGTAGAGAAAAAAAGTGGGATGAAATCAGAGGCAAACCAGACTGAAGATATCTTTCAAGCTATAATTGTGTCCTCTAGAGCAGTGTTTCTCAAACTATGCTCCTCCAGGTGTTTTGGACTTCAGCACCCAGAAATCCCAACCGTCTTACCAGCTGATAGGAATTGTGGGAGCTGATGTCCAAAACACCTGGAGGAGCACAGTTTGAGAAACACTGGTCTAGACTGTCCTAAACCAATGGTTCTCAACCTGTGGATCCTCAGGTATTATGACCTTCAGCTCCCAGAAATCCTAATAGCTGGAATGTTGGAAAGTCCATAATCTACTGGAAATTCCAGTGCACCATAACCTTATCGCAAAGGTAAAAATGATGTCACCTCTGTTTGGCAAAATGTGAATCTCTATGAACATAGAGACCACTTGAAAACCACAAGTCAAGAATGGTGTGACCTTGTTAGAAGTCAAACCTTAAGACAAGTGATATTCATAAAGCATAAATGTAATAGCACACAGGTAGCTCAGCTGTTAAACTGAAGAACCATGTCATTAAACGGCCAAGGCCACTACAAAATATATCTGGTTAACAGAGGATGGTTGTTTGAAGTAGAATTTGCAGTTGCCCAAAAGATATACACTCCCTTAAAACATGCACTCAAGAGACAAAACAAAGTAGTCTTCTTTGAAAAATAACATATCTTGTTTACTATCAAACTTGTATATATTCAGTATACAGACACACAGTCTTCAAATGTCTTTAAGTATATCTGCACTCACTCAAGTCCATGAGCACACACATCCACCTCCAAAGATGTGGTAAGCAGACTTAACACATTGAAGTCCATAATGCACATCTACCTCATTGAAGTCCAAAAGCAAACTGAACACAAAATGGAGACCTGAGTTTGCACATGCTCAGTACAATTACATCTATAACTCCTTCCACATCAAAGAGGTAAGTCAAACTGGCAAATTAACATACACATAGAATGCAGGCTAACAATTGTATATACATAAACAGTCAGTGCAGGCTTGGAAAGTTGCCATTTCCAACATGGTAAACTGGCTGGGATTTAGGGCCAAAATACATAGGGACCCACAGGTTGAGAACCACTGTCCTAAACTGTGGGTCATGACCCCATTTGGGATCCCCTAACTGAATCTGGGGATTGTGGAAAATTTGTTTAGCATGTCACTTAGTGGGTGTTTTTGACATTTCCATTAATCTGTTAGCAACTACATGCAGCAAATTCTTCAGCTGCCACTTGAGGCTGCAAGTCAAGTGTGCCAACATGGCATGAAAAAGATTGAAGATGCCCTATGCCCTGCAGTATCAAATATTCAATTAAGATTAAATCTTTATGTAAAAACAAACATGCACATTCACCTCATTAATATGCAAATTTCTTTCAACTTTAATAAATGGCAAATTATATATATACTGGGTTGTTGTAGGTTTTTCGGGCTATATGGCCATGTTCTAGAAGCATTCTCCCCTGATATTTCAGCTGCATCTGTGGCAGGCATCCTCAGAGGCAGAGATGCAGGTGAAATGTCAG
This sequence comes from Anolis sagrei, assembly GCF_037176765.1. Taxonomy (NCBI): domain Eukaryota; kingdom Metazoa; phylum Chordata; class Lepidosauria; order Squamata; family Anolidae; genus Anolis; species Anolis sagrei. The sequence continues at coordinate 163,272,339 of NC_090025.1, forward strand.
GAGAGAATGCTTCTAGAACATGGCCATATAGCCCGAAAAACCTACATAGCCCGAAAAAACCTACAACAACCCAGTGGTTCTGGCCATGAAAGCCTTCGACAAGATATGTATACTAAACAATTATTTTAAAACACATTTCTTTCTGATTTGGTATCTGTAAATGTTTGAATTGTATACCTAATTTTCTATAGCTATATACCTGGGGTTACAAAAAAGAGAGGTCTGCCTCTGTGATTTATCATGTCATCCTGGTTTGTTTAAAACAAAATAAAACTGGATAGTCATTCTCTCTAGGATTGCCATTCTCTGAGGTTTTTGGACAAAATCTGAGAGAACTAGGGATGGTCCTTAATGTACAGCATATTGTAACAATCTGCTGCTCTACTACTGTAGGGTGAGTTTGAGATTTGATTATGATCCTTTCCCTCTTGCAATGAAGCCACCAAAACTGTTTGTTTCCTGGGTTGCTGTGAGTTTTTTGGGCTGTACGGCCATGTTGCAGAAGCATTCTCTCTTGACATTTCACCCACATCTAAGGCATCCTAGGAGGTTGTGAGATTGTTGGAAACAAGGCAAGTGTGGTTTATATATCTGGAATGTCCAGGGTGGGAGAAAGAAGTTTTCTCTTTTTGAGGTAAGTGTGAATGTTGCAATTGGCTACCTTGATTAGCATTTGATGGCTCTGCAGCTTCAAAACCTGGCTGGTTGCTGTCTGGGGGATCCTTTGTTGGGAGGTGTTAGCTAGCCCTGATTGATTCTTGTCTGGAAATCCCATTTCTTTTAGTGTTGCTCTTTATTTACAGTTCTGATTTTAGAGTTTTTAAAATACTAGTAGCCAGATTTTGTTCGTTTTCATGGTTTCCTCCTTTACTGTTCAAATTGTCCACATGCTTGTGGATTTCAATGGCTTCTCTGTGTAATTTAACATGGTAGCTGATATAGCGGTCCAGCATTTGTGTTTTCCCAAGTAATACGCTGTGTCCAGGTTGGTACATCAGGTGCTCTGCTATGTCCCTCAGGTGGGGTCCCTCAGGGTTAAATTCTGTCCCTCATGCTGTTTAACATTTATATGAAACCGCTGGGAGAGATCATCCGGAGTTTTGGAGTTGGGTGCCAAATTTATGCAGATGTCTCCCAACTCTATTACTCCTTTCCGCCTAATGCCAAGGATGCCGTTCTGGTCCTGAACCGGTGCCTGTCATCATTAATGGACTGGATGAGAGCCAACAAGCTGAAACTAAATCCAGACAAGACAGAGGTACTCCTGGTTAGTCGTAAAGCAGATCAGGGTGTGGGATTACAGCCTGTGTTGGATGGGGTCACATTCCCCTGAAGACACAAGTCCGCAGTCTGGGGGTGATCCTGGACTCATTACTGACCCTGGAACCCCAGGTGTCAACAGTGGCCAGGAGCACCTTCGCACAGTTAAAACTTGTGCGCCAACTGCACCCATACCTTGAGATGCCTGACTTGGCCATGGTAGTCCATGCTTTAGTCACATCCTGTTTGGACTACTGCAATGCTCTCTTTGAAGATAGTTTGGAAGCTTCAAATGGTCCAGAGATTAGCAGCCAGGTTACTAACTGGAGTGCCGTTCAGGAAGATAACTACTCCCATGTTGTGGCAGCTCCGCCGCCTGCCAGTCTGCTTCCGAGATAAATACAAAGTGCTGGTTATTACCTTTAAAGCCCCAAACGGCTTAGGTCCAGACTATTTGACAAACTGCATCTCCCTCCGCAGATCAACTTGGACACTGCATTCATCAGAGGAGGTCCTCCTCTCAGTTCCACCCCCATCCCAAGCACGGATGGTGGGAACGAGAGACAGGACCTTCTCTGTGGCTGCCCCCCACCTCTGTATCTCCCTTCCTAAGGAGTTAAAGATGGCCCTCTCCCTCCCTGCTTTCACAAAACAGCTGAAGACATAATTTTGCTCACTGGCTTACAATGAGGAGGAATAGTAGTTGATAATACTACCGTTATACCTTTGATTAATAGTTGCCATGCCCTGCTCACCCCACCCACTCAATAGATATCTTGAACAATGATTAATCGATTTGCCCCAAAGAAGTGGGAAATTATTGTTTCCATTTGATGTTTGATGTTTTGTCTTATGTCTGTTATAACAGGCTGTGCTTTTTATTTAATTTTAGTTTGTTAAGTTATAATTTGTATTTATATGTTGGGTTGTATAGATTTTGTTAGTATGGATGTATTGTTGTTGTATTCAAGCATTGAATGTTTGGAATCTGCCCTGCGTCCCTTTGGGGAGACAGAGCAGAATATAAACAAAGTTTTATTATTATATTATTATTATGTCTGGACGTGACCCATAGAAACTGGTAACTCGGGGCCAAACCTTGAGATCTGGCAGTCCTATTCCTCAGTTGCTGTTTTGTGTCTCCAAGTTGCTTCCAAATTATGGTAAACGAAGGCAACCCTATCAGTTTTTTCCTGGGACTGAGAGTGTGACTTGCTCAACGTCATTCAGTGGGCTTTTCTATGACCAAGCGGGTATCAAACTCTGGTCTCCAGAGTCCTAGTCGAACACTCAAACCACTTTACCACTCTGGTTCTCAGCTACCTACCTGACATTGAACATTCCCTCTTCTTGTGTTGCTTTCAGAGGAAAGTGGCTCACAGAGCTCCCACATGCAGCAGCTGTGGAAATCCCTTCTGGTAGAAATTTCATTGTCCTCCATGTGTCATCATTCAGGCATCTGCTTAAAAGGTACTTATTTTTGCAGGCTTTCTAAGTGTGAGCAAGTGTTTTATTTGTTCTGCAGCTTGGTTTTATTGTTGGTTTGATTGCTGCTTTATTGGCTTTTATTAGTTGTGAATTTAGAGTTGTGGTTTTAAGTGTGTTTTAATATAGATTGTTAGTTACTCTGTGCTCTGTGTGGGTGGGTGAGAACCAAATGAAATAAAAATTAACCTATCTGTCTTTCTCTGTCAGATCATTTTTGTCATGTCCTGTAACCTTTTATTGAACCATCCAGAGAAGAATTCCACAATATATTTCTATGAGAGGACTTGGGGTTTGTGCCAGTAAATCTTTGGGAGTAGCAAAGCCCCAGGAAGTCTTTTGTGATACTAATGAGAAAACTTCACTAAGGTAAAGCTGTTTGTTATACCTCCAGTGCACAATTAGTTCCTGTAACTGTTATCCTCTGAAAGTTTGTATATTTTCAGATTTGGTTCTGCTGCCTTTTTGGATGCACTTGCCAAACTTCCCAGTTTGAATGGTTTCTTCAAGCATTTACAGCTAGAAACCAAAGAATGGGTATCCTGGAAATGCAACTCATAAAGCTATCAAAATAAAATCATAGAGCTGGAAGAGATCTTGTGGGCCATCCAGTCCAACTTCCTGACAAGAAGCAGGAAAATTGCATTCAAAGTACCCCCCAACAGATGGTCATCCAGCCTCTGCTTAAAAGCCTCCAAAGAAGGAGCCTCCACCACACTCTGGGGCAGAGAGTTCCACTGCTGAACAGCTCTCACAGCTAGGAAGTTGTTTCTCATGTTCACATGGAATCTCCTTTCCTGTAGTTTGAAGCCATTGTTCCATGTATTAGTCCCCAAAGCAGCAGAAAACAAGCTTGCTCCCTTCTCCCTATGACTTCCCCTCACATTTTGAAACATAGCCATTGTGTCTCCTTTCAGCCTTCTCTTCTGCAGGCTAAAGTTACCCAGCTCTTTAAACTGCTCCTCATAGGGCTTGTTCTCCAGATCCTTGACCATTTAATCACTCTCCTCTGGACACATTCCAGCTTGTCAACATCTCTCTTCAATTGCAGTGCCCAGAATTGGACACAGTGTGATTCCTGGTGTGGTCTGACCAGGGCAGAATAGAGGGGTAGCGTGATTTCCCTAGATCTAGGCACTAGACTCCTATTCATGCAGGCCAAAATCCCATTGGCTTTTTTATCTGCTGATTCACATTGTTGGCTCATGTTTAACTTGTCCATGAGGACTCCAAAATCTTTTTCACACGTACTGCTCTCGAGCCATAAGTCCCCCATTCTGTATCTTTGCATTTCATTTTTCTGCCTAACTGGCATATCTTGCATTTCTCCCTGTTGAACTTCATTTTGTTAGTTTTGGCCCATCTCTCTAAAATGTTAAGATCATTTGGAATTCTGCTCCTCGCTTCTGGAGTATTGGCTATTCCTCCCAATTTGGTGTCATCTACAAACCTGATGATCGTGACTTCAAACCCTTCATCTAAGTCATTAATAAAGATGTTGAACAGAACAGAACCCTGCAGCACTTTGTTTCATATCTCTTTGTCTTTTACCTATGTTCTCAAGCCTGCTGCTTCTTCCTTATCTGTTGGGGTCACTTCCTCCTTCTTCAAAAGGTTAGTTAATCTTTTAGTTCCCTTTCTCTGCATGGGAAATAGCCATGGGGTTCCTACTGCAATAACAGCTGAAGGCAATGTCAACCCACTTCTGAATATTACTTGCAGAAGAAAACTGTGAAATTTAGGACTCACCAAAAGTTGACAGGCAATTTAAAGTCTCTTAAGTCTCTTTTCCACTGCACAGTAATAGCACTTTGATTCCAGTGTAAGTGCCGTGATTACGTCTTATGGAATTCTTGGGTTTATAGCTTGGAGAGGTACTTAGAATCCTCTGGCACAGAATTCTGACTACTTCATGAAACTACATACTTTCTCACACGAGAAAGTCTGTAGCATTTTGCAGCATTCCTATCCCAGGAATTTACTGGGCAGTCACCCTGGTTATCGCACCTCTTCGTATTATTTCAACGATGATGCTTTGCTTTCTGAGAGTCCTATAGATGCCGCCTCTGTTCAATAAAACCCTACACATCCCAGGATTTCCCAGGATGCGGCTATTGCAGTTAAAGTGGTAACAAAGGGCTTTGTAGTTGTTTATTCGTTCAGTTGCTTCTGACTCTTCGTGACCTCATGGACCAGCCCACGCCAGAGCTCCCTGTTGGCCATCATCACCCCCAGCTCTTTCAGAGTCAAGCCAGACACTTCAAGGATACCATCCGTCCATCTTGCCCTTGGTCGGCCCCTCTTTGTTTTTCCTTCCATTTCCCCCAGCATCATTGTCTTCTCCAAGCTTTCCTTTCCTCTCATGATGTGGCCAAAGTACTTCATCTTTGCCTCTAATATCCTTCCCTCCAGTGAGCAGTTGGGCTTTATTTCCTGGAGTATGGACTGGTTGGATCTTCTTGCACTCCAAGGCACTCTCAGAATTTTCCTCCAACACCACAGTTCAAAAGCTTCTATTTTCCTTTGCTCAGCCTTCCTTATGGTCCAACTCTCACATCCATAGATTACTACGGGGAATACCATTACTTTAACTATGCAACTCTGCATTTGTATGCTTGTCCATTATGCCCTGCCTCATGTACAGAGGAAGAATTGTTGGAGGCTACAGACAATGCCATTGCTGTTGCCCGTTTTTGGTCAAAAGATATTTAGCCACCTGCACTTCTTTTATTTTTATCAGTTTTATACTAATATATGCAATGCTTTTGATACGAAATAAATAACTATGCAGGCTATTATTCTGTAATAGGGAAGACACCCAAAACAGCTAACATACATGCATACGCAGAATCAGGTGTGTAGCAAAATGAGAGCATTTCGCCTCAAAGAGGAATAATTTCACATGGTTCCTAAATTTCCAGCCTTGCAAAGACTGAGGCACTGAAAATTATTCACACCTAGAAACCTTATATTTGCTCTGTAACTTTGCCTGCTCCTGCTCTTTGGATGCCTAACTTGTATTTCTAAATGCTTTAAGTTCCCAAAAATTTGGGGAAATTTCATGAGGGGGACAGATTCATAGCTACACACATAGCTACAATCCTGTTGCTAGCTTAGCACTACATATGATAGCCAGCAACTTAAGGGCCTATGTATCCAAATAAAAAACAAACTCTTTTGTCTATCTCCTTTCCTATCCCAAGGAAGTTTTCTGAAGACAGTTTACCTGAGACAATAAATATTATGGTTTGTTGGGTTTTTTTTTTTACACTGAGTAGCAAGACTCTTGGTTTTACCATAAGTTTGTACTGCGCTAGCTTTGCTATACTGACTTGATACAAGTACCAAATATCCTTATAGCCGCACCTTGCCTCTGCTGTCCCCCTTCTCATTCAGGAGAGGCAATAAAGTGACTTTCCCAGTATTATTGAATGGTCCACAGCCATAGCTTTGGTGCTAAGCCAAGGTGAGCACGGCACAGCCAACTCGTTCTCTTGCTGGCACGGGCAAGAGCGGGCCACCCACACAGCCATGGCGGGTAAGTTGTACTTGATGTGTCACAATAGAAAGACAGGGGTTTTTTTCTGTGCAAGTTCAAGCCCACTCATCTTGGTCCTGGCCCTGACACACATGATGCTTCACTTAGTATTCCTGCCCCACTAACACCCACTTTCTGTGTTACAGGCAGGTGTTGCTAAAGCAACATCTAGCATACTGCAAGACATCACAGCCCAGCTTCACAGGCTATTTGACTAGTGCCATCTCCTGGCTCTTTGGTTATTTATTCTAATCTTTCTGAAAGGTACAAAAATCTCTTTATTTTTTGAATTAGTTTTTCTCTTTTGTGTGCTCTCTTTATCCCAAAAGGAATTCTTATTAGTCAGAATGTGTCCACACTCTTATAGCCATTTGAGATCACTTTAATGCACTTGGGTCTTTTCTTTCTTTCTTTCTTTCTTTCTTTCTTTCTTTCTTTCTTTCTTCATGTCAGGAGCGACTTGAGAAATTGTAAGTCGCTTCTGTTGTGAGAGAATTGGCCCTCTCAAGGACGTTGTCCAGGGAACATCTGGATATTTTACCATCCTCTGGGAGGCTTCTCTCATGTCCCCGCATGGGAAGCAGGAGCTGACAGACGGGAGCACACCCCACTCCCTGGATTCAAACTGCCAACCTTTCGATCAGCAATCCTGCTGGCACAAGACTTTAACCCATTATGCCACCGGGGGCTCCAGGTCTATTCTATAGAACACTGTAATTTGTAGTTTGATAAAGTACTTAGAATTCTCTGGTGCAGTGATTCCCAACATTTGGCCTACCATGTATTTTGGATATCAAAAGAATTCTGGGAGCTGGAGTCCAAAATACTCAGAAGACCAAAGGTTAGGAACCACTGTAGTTTTCATTCCTTTTACATTTATATCCTGCCTTTTATGCAATGATTTCAAGATGGCATATATACCTCTGCCCCTCCTGATCCTCAAAATAAACATGTGACGGAAGTGAGGCTAACAGAGTGTAGGGAATGTTGAAGTAACCTACAAGATACTCAGTGAGTTATGATATAAAAAGGTGGAACAGAGTTTGAGAAAAACATGTGTCAAGAGCTTTTTGGACTAACTGGTCAGTTTTAAAGATGTTGTCATATTTCCCGCCCTTCTACCCCCCCCCCCCCGCCTTTCTTTTTAATTCTGCAAGAGGCTAATGTGGTGACTTCTTTGGGACTTCCCAGTGCGTTTTATAGCTCATAGGGAATTGAAACCTGGATGTTAAAAGTCTCAGTCCAGCACCCTAACTCAGGGGTGGGGATAATGTAGCTGAGCACGCACATGCTTCCTCCAAAGCTCTTCTAGTGATGACCAAACCTTCCTGCTGATCTCCCTCTGCAAATTAAACATAAACCTGTAACAATTTAACTCGTGACATGCTAGAAGTTCTGGATACCCCAGAAATCAGTCTAAAACAGCCAAAATGAGGCCAAAATGCTAAAAATAATTGCAGACAGTGACACAAGTTATTTCTGGTGAATCCAGTTCATGTGTGTGCGTGACCAATCAGGAAGGCACTGAGGAGCCTCCAGTGCACAATGGATTCAACCCATGTACTGGCAGGACTGCTGACCAAAAGGTTGGCAATTGCAATCCAGGTAGTAGAGTAAGCTCCTGACTGTCACCTCCAGCTTGTCATTTGGGGAAATGAGAAAAGCCTCCCACAGATGGTAAAATATCCAGGTGTCCCCTGGGCAACATCCTTGTAGACAGCCAATTCTCTCACACAAGAAGCGACTTGCAGTTTCTCAAGTTGCTCCTGACATGACAAAAAAATAAGGAAAGCATGGGCATGCAAAGTATTTCCCACCATCCACACAAATTTTCACTGTCACTATAACTAGTGCCGCAATTAACCTACTCTGGGCATTATCATGAGCTTGAATGGAGCTACCCAGGGCGCTGAACCCAATTTGGGCATCAAGTTCAACACCTTGGATAGAATCTTTAAATTTAGCAGTGGATTCCCTGAAGACAGATATGGAAACCACCAGTTGTCACTTGCGCTAACCACCACTCTTCACTGAGGGATGCAAGTCTGACTTCGGAGGCAGATTTTACCTGATGTGCCTACAAAATGGGATGTCCATGGGCAGCTGATCTGATCCCTCTCGTGAGCCCTGCATCTCCTACCACTATTAAGACTGCTCAAGAGCAGAAGCCCCGTGGCTGTCACATCCTTTAAGAGTCAGACACAGAGAAGGATGGTCTGGACAACTGCCTTATAACATCAGAACTTCCTTCCTCTGGAGACTTGCCAAAGACGAAGCATTTGCAAGACCTTCCTGTTTGGGTTATCTTGCAGTGTCTTGCTGGGAAGAAGCCAAATTTGGGTGGTTTCTCTGTGTGTAACATTTTATATTCCTTTTGTAGGATTCTGTATAGTATTTTATTTCTGTTGTGCAACGTTCCAGTCTCAAAAAGAGGACTACTGAGAAAACCGCCTTCAAAACTCATTTATATATTTCTCAGAGTTAGGTTTTTTAAGCATAATCTCTGTAACTATGATACTTAATGTATCATGTTTAATGACATCACTGTTTTACTCAGGAAACGTAGATGACAGATAGGTCCCAAAACTGCGTAGGATGCTGGAACCAGTTTGCGGTGTAGTATAGAAACACTCTTTATTTCCTACACAATAAAGTTCTCTATGTACGAGGTTATCCAGGTTACAAGATTTTTTTAAAAAAATATAAAGAATGAATATATTGTAATAAAACTTACATGGGTTGTAGCATAGGTATTACATTATTTTTCCATATAATCCCCATCCAGTTCAATACATTTTGTCATTCGTGGGACAAGTTTTTGATGCCTTTGTCATAGAAGTTTCCCTTTGCCTTTTTCAGCCAGTTTGTCACTTCGATTTTCACCTCGTTGTCATCAGAAAGTGTTTTCCATCAATGTGTTCCTTAAATTTAGTCAACAGATGATAGTCGGTGTGAGATCGGGGCTGTGAAAGGGCTGGCTTAAAACATCCTAACTAAATGAAGTCAACAATTCTTGTGTTGCATGAGCAGTGTGTGGACACGCATTGTCATGAAGGAAACAAACTCCCGCAGTCAGCATCCCACGACATTTGTTTTGGATGGCTCTGTGAAGTTTCTTCATGGTCTCACAATATATTCTTTACCCATTTTGTCACATGCTGTCTTGACATTACGTCCTCTCCATAAACTGAAATGATTTTGCAATGAATTGCAGCAGCGTTCATGCCCTTAGCATTTAGGTAGAGTATTACAGTGTGAACTTCGCACTTGGAGGGAAACTGATTGGGGACGCTCATCTCAAGCCTTCACCACGCCAGCTGATGAACTACTGACGACTGGCACTACTCGTTTGCTTCCGCTGGCTTCCTGCTACACAACAGTGATACCAACTTCTGCCGAGAAAATTCCCCACGAGAGCTACATGCCTTGTAAATTTATTTATTTATTTATTTATTTATTTATAGTATTTATATTCCGTTCTTCTAACCCTGCAGGGGACTCAGGGCAGATTACAGTGCACATATACATGACAATCATTCAATGCCATTTAGACATTCAACATATAGACAGACACAGAGGCAATTTAACATTCTAGATTTTCCGGCTTCATGAGGGTATGCTCGATTCTGGTCACAGGGGGAGCTGCTGCTTCACTGTCCACTTGTGACACGGAGTCCTTTGATGGAGTAATTCCTCATTCTTTTGCTCACTGCTGGAAAGTTTTTTGACGTCATAAAGTAAATTAGCCTCCCCTAAATTTCCTACTTGACAGATGCAACTGTCTTTTGGGCTGTATAGGTCGACAGCAAGCTAGACTATTAATGTCCAGGCTGCCTTCAAAATCATGATCTCTTGGTCAGTAGGGATTTAATGCAGCTGGCTACTAACTAGCTGTAACCCTTGTAGATAGGACTTGCCATCCTAAGTCATTTCTCAATCTATGGCAGAACCCCACTGCTGCCCCATCCTCCCAGTACCCTCTGACTAGTTTGATGCTGGAGAGAACCCGCTTCAAATCTTGACAATCGTTATTGGTGCAATCTCTCATGTGGCTTTTCATTCAGTCTATGCCTGCCACCTGGATGCTGCCTAATCAACCTGTTTTGTAAAGTTGCCCTCGAAGTGCCACTTAAAGGCACCATAGAAATCCCTTAAGTAAATGCATGATCCCAGGGAAACATTTCCAAAACAAGACCCAGAACTTGATACTAAACTTTATCAGCCCCAAACATAAGCTCCCAGTCATTTTTATATGTATTACATTTATTGCCAGCCTTGAGATGCTTCCAACTCCCCACAGAGCTAACATCAGCAGATTTTATGGATGAAGGATGGTGGTTTCAAGGCTTGGTGCCATTAGGAGAAATAATTGGCTATGAATTATGCATTGTTCTAGCCAGGACTAATGTTTTTTCATGAATGCTACCTCACAAAATGAGGTTGACTGAATATCAAGGTGTTATGCCAGCATTTTTCTTCTCTCCTCTAACTACCTAGCCCTCCAGTTAACAGTGTAAATGTCAAACCCCTTAGCTTTTAGGCTAACATTATTGAAAAAGTACATCACACCTTGTTCTCATCTCTAGTAATACTATTATTTTAAAAAGAGGCCCACAGTTGTTCATCTCTAACCTATCTCCAAGTTCTTATCTCCAAGTTCTTTAGGTTTTCGGGTCAAAATTCAGCTAAGGCAAATTGGTGCCTTCCAGATGTTCAGACATTCAACTTTGATAACCCACAGCCTTTAGCCATGTTGGTTTGGATTGATGAGAGCTGGAAACCAACAAGATCAGGAGAGCATCAGGTTGAGGAAGGCTGAATTAAGGAAACTAAGGAAGTACTATTGGGTTGCACTGAAGGATCAACAAGGAAAAGAATATATTTTACTCAGCTATAGGTGATCATTCAAGGATACTAATTTCAAATAAAAGATGTCAAAGTCAAGAAAACATTTGGGAATTTCATTGCTGCCACAAAAGACAGACAAAAATGAAACAAAGCTGGGTGGTTCACTGTTATATGTTTGTCTTTGCTTTAGACTGTTCATATCCAGACACAATTCAAAGTAAGGCTTACTCTTTCAAAAACTGTACATCTCCATATAAGCTCGTCTGTGTTTTCATTTTAAGTTCCTTAGGCAACTAGCTTTTTCTCCGTCACACCAACTTCCATAGGTTCATTTGCTGAAGAGACAGAAGAGTGGCTCCTAGGCTATGGAACTCTCTGCCACAAGAGACTAGGCAGGCCTGCTTCCTGCTCTTCTTACACTAGCATGTTAAGAACTCTTTATTTAGATGCATTTGGCAACTAAGTGGCTGTGTAAATATCTGTAATGGTGGCATGTGCCTAGTTTTAAATGTTTTGTATTGTTTTAAAGTATTGATTTTTAATATAGTAGCGTAGTCAACCTTTTTATTATTAATTTTTTATTCACATACCTTGTTTCAAGCCATGTTGCAAATGGCCTTGGATCCCATTTGGGAGAAAGGCAGGATATAAAGTAAATCAATCAATAGTCCATACCATGTCAATTCTCATCAATCCTCAAAGATTTAAATAGGCCCTAAATTCTGCAGCCATCTTGGGAGGAATATGTGAAGATGATGCCCTTGTCCTTATCCTTACTTATCTCATGTAAAACCCACCTTGGCCTACCACAGAACTAGGCAGGTTGTCGACACACCAATACTAAGCATTCTTTCTTCAACCTCACAAGACAAATGCTAAGTATTTGCTAATTAATGTTCTCAAAATTGTCAGAAATGTTAAAAATTAACTGGGTGTTTTTGATTACAAAGGTGTGAGTCAAGCACTTAAAGAGTGTGTACGCTGAAGCCTGTTAGTCAGTTGGCCAAAGCTAGTGTTGTCCTGAGAATGAGTAGGCCGAAGCCTGTTAGGTAGCGGGCCAAAGTTAGTGTTGTCCTGAGGAGAATGAGTAGGCCGAAGCCTGTTAGTTAGCAGGCCAAAGCTAGTGTTGTCTTGAGGAGAATGAGTAGGCCGAAGAGTATTAGTTAGTGGGCCAAAGTTAGTGTTGACCTGAGGAATGTGAGGTAAACCTCTGTGTGAGAAAAGCCTTGTGTGAGAAAGCTCCAGTGTGAAGGCTGCTGCGTGTAAAGCTACTATATATGCTTGTTTGTGTTATGGAAACCTTAAACCATATTATTTTGCTATAAAGAAAAGCCTCATATGGAAGAAATAACATTAGTCTGTGTGTTTTCATTCTTTTTATCACTTTTGACTACTGGTGCTGGGTTACGCTGCTGCTGATAAGTTACTCTGCTGTACATTTATGAGAAGTGCCTACTTTTCCAACAAAAATGTCATCCACAAAGAACATGCCCTGGTTCTCAATTGTACATTTGTAGAACAGGACAGATGTTGTTGACCTACTATTTGCTACAAAGGCAGTAACTGATTGGAGGTCGAGGCCCAATAACCAAAGAAATAAGTAACAGCGAACATGCTCTCCAACTGCTTGTTTATGTATCTTTTGAATGTTTTATCTTCAAAGGAATTGAGGGGAAGTCCTTTAGCAAGCCAGCTAGAAGGCAGAGCATAGGTTTGATTAATTTCCAAGCTGCACTCAGACTTCATGTGTCTCTCTCTTCCCCACTCTTAAAAAAAATAGGCATCATGAGGCACACTATAGCTGGGGACAAGTGGCTACCCAAAAAAGTGCTGAAAGGCTTGATTTCAGATTGCACCTGTCTTGGAAATTATACCTCTAATAGACACCTGCTTGAGTAGATCTGTGTTTCTCCTATTCTCTCACAATGTGATTGTTTCATGAGTTTCAAGATAACCGGCACCAGTTTGCTGAGGATTTCATATGCTCTGAGGTTTATTTCAGTTCTAATATTTCCTTCACCAAAAAAGGCAAGAGGAGCACCTATAAGTTACTGTTTATTCTGCAAAATAAGAGGTATCTTCCATGGACTGAAAACATCGCTATCTTGATGCTGTATTTCCAGACTGCAACCTTGGAACAGCCATGCACACTCATAATGTTCAACCCTTAATGGGCCACTGTGGCTGTTGTCTTTCTGCAACACAGCCCTGATTCCTGATGCGGGAAGGGTCCACAACCCTTTCTAATGCCCACAGTGGAAGGATCTTTTAGAAAAGGGTAACATGCTTGGTAAGATGAGAAGCAAAACTGTATCCGTAACCTATCCAAACATTCGCCACATTTCCCCAAAAGAGAGTATGCATTATGGCAGAATGCAGCTAGCCAGGTGATGAACTGTTTCTGCCGCACCAGGCACCATCTCCTCCACCTGATTGGTCTCTCTGTGTTTGTTACACAGCCAGTGCCCCTTGCTCACTGTGGTCCATGTTCCAGAGGCGGTAGAATTCAGCAAAGTCCACGTAGGGCTCAACCCGCCCATCTTCATCTGGTTGGAGAGAATGAGAGGGACGGGAGCGGAAGAGGCCCCCATCTGAGCTTGAGCTGCTGCTCTGGGTGTGAGTATTGGTAGACTGGAGGGTCACTGTTGGGCTTTGACTGCGTTATGACCAAGGAGGAGGAAAAACAAAAGAAAAACAGTCACATGTTTAATTCAATCTGCTCAAATGACACTCCTCTTTGCATATCAAAACTGCTGAAACCCTTTTCCTGAGATTTCCTTTATCAAGGGCCTTTCTAGTAATACAGGGTTAGTCAAAATGCATAGGCCAATAAGCCATTCAATTGAATGGCTTATTGGCCTATGCATTTTGACTAACCCTGTATTATGTTGGTGAGAAAATGTTCTTTTTGGAAATCACTCCATCCTGACTCCCAACTTGGGTTAGTATCTCTCAAATTTGGACTGGGCCCCCTAGTGGCACAGTGTGTTAAACCACTGAGCTGCTGAACTTGCTGACTGAAAGGTTGGCGGTTCAAATCTGGGCAAATGGGTGAGCTCCCACTGTTAGCCCTAGCTTCTGCCAACCTAATAGTTTGAAAACATGAATATGTGAATAGATCAATAGGTACCACTTCTGCGGGAAGGTAACGGCACTCCATGCAGTCATACTGGCCACATGACCTTGGAGGTGTCTACAGACAATGCCAGTTCTTCGGCTTAGAAATGGAGATGAGCACCACCCCTCAGAGTTGGACATGACTAGACTTAATGTCAGGGTACACCTTCACCTTTACCTTACAAGAGTTAATAGGATTCAACTGTGCAGAGTGAGGAGGAAATAAATTGATATCGCATAGGAAAATATAAGTGGCTGGCAAGGAACTGGACTTTTCTGCTACTGTTTTCTCTCTGTGTACATATAAAACTATTTCTTTTCATGGCTTTCTGTATTCCAACCCACTCGTACTTATTTATAAACCCTGGAGCAGGTTTTAGCAGAAAACATCAACAGAGAGGAAGATATGACATACATATGTGCAAATAGATGGATAGATAATTTATCTACCGTTACATAAAAACTCTGAAAGTTGGTGTGATGTAGTGGCTTAAGCATTAGGCTATGGGTATGGGGACCATTCCTGGTTTGCTATGGAATGCACAGCATCACTTTGGACAATCACATTACTTCAACCTCAGAGGAAGGCAAAAACATTCATTCTTTAAATAAATTTTGATAAGAAAACTCTATGTCAGACCAATGTTAAGGTCACTGTAAGTCAGAAAACACTTAAAAGCACATAACAACCATAATATAGGAACTGTACATTTTTGTATGTTTTTTCTTGTCTCCTGACATGACGAAACAGAGAACCACAACATTCTGACCTATTTTATTGAACTGCCAGGATACCATCTTAAATCAACTTTAAGCAACCTTAGTGTTTAGTTTAGTTTTGCTTCATCTCAAAGGGGGGCAGGGGGAGTCAACTCCACAGCATGTTTCCTGCACCCATTTAACTCCCAAATTTCACTGCCCATTTTTGAACTCCTGATTTGAAGCGTGGCAGTAGCTCTGAGGTGAAGTGTGTGCTTTGCACAAAGTTCCCAATTCCTCTTGAATCTTCAATGACAAAGGGTGAGAATTGTCTGATTCAGGGATAGGCAATTTCAGAGCCATATGGAGAAATTTTCCCAATATCCTTTGGGAAAGCATACTTTTGGCAGTGCTTCTCAAGCACTTCCTACAAGGTGGTTAAGAGATGAAGATGTAAGATGGGATTCCTTACACCATTGCACAGGCAGTTGGGATACAATGCTGGACATATCGGATTGTGCATGTTATACACCAGGATCTACTAATTCACTGTGGAGGATGAAGGCTGCCCTTTCCCCCTACTCCCCCCCCCCCCCAGTGAAGTTCTTTGTTTACCAGAAATAATCCGGAACAACCTCAAAATATCTGAACTATCCCATGTTGGAATAAGCAAAAGTCACACTGTTTAGAAACTGCTACGGTGGCACAGAACTATGCAAGCAATAATCACATTGACGTACCAAACCTAAGCTACAAAATTTAAGCTACTCTCTATGCAAAATTGAGAAGGCAATGATAATATGGAGCTGTAGAGAAATGAAGTGCTGCTTCTCAAATGCCAGCCATAAAAGTAAACAAGGCCAAGATGGCACACAGTTTCCACAAGGGACACTTACTTAGTGAGGGTGGGTGTGGCTTCATCCAACGTGGAGCTGCTATGAGCACCATTGACCATTTGACCTTGGGAAGGCATGACAAGGGATAGTGTTACGCTGGTCTTGCTTGTACTTTGGGCACTGGAGTATGGCACCGATACAGGATAAACACGACCACCTGAAGATGCAAAATAAAATGACACTGACACAAAGGTGGCTGAAGGCCTCAGCTCCACCCCACAGTTCCTCATACATATGACACATTATCATTGCCACTGCTATCCACAATGATCCTGAAAACCAATAAGGAAGGCTTACACAGGAAGAGGGACACATTTGGCTCTCCAGAAGCTTTAGAATAGGACCCCTACAGTCCCTTATCATGTCAGCTAGAAATCCAAATCATCTATAGAGTGCTACATGACCCTAAGACTATCTGGAGCTGCTAGAGAAAGGACAGCTAACTGCAGTGTATCTAGAGATATTTGTTCCTGGAAGCCTCTAGAGATCGCATGAGCCAAAAAAGGAAAGCAGAGGGGGGGGGGGGGGGACGACGACGACGGGACCAAAAATAAATGTCTGGAAGTCCACTTCTGGTTTTGAAGGAAGCATATTTTCTCTGTTAAGAGTGCAAAGAGTAAAGAGTCCTGCAGCTTATTCAAGATGAATTACTACTCACAGAAGCTGCAAGCCAGGGCAATTCTCCCTTGGCAGTACAGCAAGTTCAGAAAGGCTGAACGTTGCAAGAAAAGCCTTGCAGGGGTTGTATTCACTCCCAGGGCTGGACTTTGTCTGCTGATGCCCTACTGCCTTGCTTTCAAACTATAGAACATTATCTTTCAGACATAGTTTGGCTCTCAATCCTGCTCCCCCCTCCCAATGCTTGTTGGAAGCAAGGAAGCATCAATGTTTGCATAAACCAATTAGTGAGAGAGGGGAGTATAAATAAGCCTATTCTTTGTTTTCACTTCTCTGTAGTATTTTTTGGTCTATGTACTCAAGCCTCTTTCTCCCTTCACACACATATTTTCTCTTTTTCTCCCTCCCACTCACGTTTTCTCTGACACAGACATACTCTTTTACCTCCCGCATACCTTGCGTTGGGGTGAGAGTGGGCTGGCTCATCTCACCCAGTGGGTACCCAAAATTCCTCACCAGCAGAGTCATGTCCTCGTGCCGGGAGCAGAACTTGGACCGTTCGCCACCGCTGGCATATGTGTCACAGTGAATGCGCTTGACCCGATCCACAACTGCTTGAGCCACAGCATCTAGTGAGGTTTGTTTAGCAAACTCTGTGGCAATCATGGCTGCAATTTCCTGGAAAATGGTTGAGAAAGGATCTCAGAACTGTCGTTCAGAAGAATGTGTGGTCCTTCTCCCAGCCATGTAATAGTTGTTGCTCCTCTGCAGCTGGAGTAAAACTTCAATGACCGGGCTGGCTAGGAAGCTCCCAACCATGAAAGTGATACCTCACTAAAAGAAGTATGCAAAATGCTTCTGACTAACTCCAAGGAAAAGTAGTGCACAATCAGGCCATGGCTACATGAATGGGCTCTTTAAAGAGTATCACAGCTATGCAGAAGCTGCACAGACTGAACTTCTAAACAGCTAGGAAAATATCTGAAGAGGATCTAAGGCAGCGTTTCTCAACCTAGGGGTGGGGATCCTAAGGGGGCGGGGGGGGGGGGGGGAGAGGGCGCAAGGGCATGTCAGAGAGGTCACAAAAGACCATGATAAGATATAGTATTTTCTGTTGGTCATAGGGGTTCTGTGTGGGAAGTTTGGCCCAATTCTATCGTTGGTGGGGTTCAGAATGCTCTTTGATTGTAGGTGAACTATAAATCCCAGCAACTACCAAATGTCAAGGTCTATTTCCCCCAAACTCCACCAGTGTTCACATTTGGGCATATTGCGTATCCGTGCCAAGTTTGGTCCAGATCCATCATTGTTTGAGACCACAGTGCTCTCTGGATGTAGGTGACTCCAAAACCTTAGGTCAATGCCCACCAAACCCTTCCAGTATTTTCTGTTGGTCATGGGAGTTCTGTGTGTCAAGTTTGGTTCAATTCAATCGTTGGTGGAGTTCAGAATGCTCTTTGATTTTAAGGTAACTATAAATCCCAGCAACTACAACTCCCAAATGACAAAATCAATCCCCTTCCAACCCCACCATTATTCAAATTTGGGCATATGGGGTATTTGTGCCAAATTTGGTCCAGTGAATGAAAATACATCCTGCATATCAGATATTTAAAAGATTGAGAACCACTGATCTAAGGGCAAGCTTGTTTTCTGCTGCTCTGGAGACTAGGGCAAATATTAAGGAATTCAAACTGTAGGGGGAAAATTCACCTATGTATTAAAGAACTTCCTGACAGTAAGAACTGTTTGGCTGTATCGCAAAGTGGAGGAGTCTTCTTATCTGGAGGTTTGTAAACAGAGACTGGATGGTCATTTGTCAAAGGTGCTTTGATTGTGTTTTTATGAATGGCAGAGGGTTGGACTGGATGGCCCTCGTGGTCTCTTCTAATTCTATTAGTTTAAATAACTGGGTTGTTGTAGGTTTTTTCGGGCTATATGGCCATGTTCTAGAGGCATTCTCTCCTGATGTTATGCCTGCATCTATGGCAAGCATCCTCAGAGGTAGTGAGGATGCTTGCCATAGATGCAGGCGAAATGTCAGGAGAGAATGCCTCTAGAACATGGCCATATCGCCCGAAAAAACCTACAACAACCCAGTGATTCCAGCCATGAAAGCCTTCGACAATACAGTTTAAATAACCTTCCTGAGGACGTAATAGAGAGATTGAATAAGAATGAAGGCTGCTCCACTCAATATAATGAAAGAGCTTTTTTGGCTCCTCACTATGGTCTTTCCTCTCCACCCCTTTTCTTTGTGTGTGTTCTGGCTTTTTAAAAGACTGTTGCCCTGCAGGTAGGATCAATTTTTCTTAACTGATTTTATTAAAGCTCCCCCAAGAACCCTTTCAGGTAAGGAATAGATTAAAAATGCTATAAAGAAATTATATAAATAAATAAAAAAATCTACAGGGGAACCCTAGAAGTGAAAGCCAACACTGCTTTATCAGGCAGTTTGAAAGAAATTTTCTGGTGAAGCAGGGAAAAATCATTCTCAGCACTCCTATAAACAAGCAGCCTTTCCATTGGCTTTCATTAGCAAAGGAAAGGGGAGACTTGCTATAGTAACCAGCTTAAAACCTATTTTTCTTTCTGTTGCTGTTGAAAAATTAGAATTAAAAATAACTTTCCTTGCTTCATTCTCTCCCTATTAGATCAGTGGAAACTAAGACAAGGATACAATAGCTATTATTGTGACAGATTCCAATGTCAGGATCTGATCCAACAGGTCAAAAATGCTCCAGGGTTGGGGAAGGAGTGGAGGAAATGCTTAATCTGGGGAAATAGTACAGCTTCTTGGAAAGGGGAAGCTCTGTCAACTCTTCTGCCTTCTCATCCAATCTAGATTTTGTGAACATGTGGCTGTTGAATTTGTTCATCTCCACAGGCAATCAGTGGAGATTATTTATTTATTTATAGCATTTGTATCCTGCCCATATCAGCCCGAAGGCAACTCAGATAATGAGCACTGGGAGCATAAACAGACTGTGGATCTAATTGGTCCATATATCTAAAATCATAACCTACAGATACAAATTATTTGGAAAAAAAAATCACGCAATGCAAAAAGGGAATTAAGAACTGCTCTGGAGTTCCAACCTGATTGGCTTGCCCAGGCCCATGAGCCGCTTCCAGCGCTTTGTAGAGTCCTTCTGACATCAGAACAAGAAAGCCTGTGACTCCATCCAGTGGCTGACCTCGGTGGATTTCAGGCTCTGCTATAACTGGCTTAGATTTTGCAGCACTTCAATAAAAAAAAGGAAAAAAGAAAAAGTTACTATTGGTCAAAATAACAGATAAGGGACTCACATCCTCAAGGAAAAAAGAGAAGCTACAAAAAGATGTAGAGGTTCTTGCCTCACCTTAGAAGTTCAATGTCACTGTAGCCATATTTAACCTTATAATCCCCAATGCGCCGGGTACTCTCCTGCCCACATATGGTGCCCACTTGCTTCAATTTCGCTGCATCCAAGCCTGTCAAGAAAAAGATCAACTACTTTAGTGCACATGCTAGATGACCCATGTGCACCAAAACAAAACAAAAAAAAATCCCCAACTAATTAGACAAGGGGAAGCTAATGCAGAAATATATTATTGCACTCCAGGCCAGGAAACACCTCTGTACTTACCCACCACATACCAGTCCAAATTAAATAAGCAAAGCAGTTTATTAAAGATTATATAAAAAGCACTTCAGCAAAAATAGTAAAAACTTCAAAGTCTATACATATAAAATACTCCACAAAGTTCAAGGTACAAGAGCACTCCAAAATCCTCCCCAGAAGATTTTAAGCTCCGAACGTAAAAGGAGATACGTTCGGACAGGTACGTTGGACCGGAGCCGTATACACACGAAATCATGCCTTCTCCCATGACTTCCTGATATGGATCTCTTATCTAACAAGTGCTGTGACCTTTGGAGATTCTCTTGGGCAACACTAAACTTACTAAAAATGAGTGTTGTAACTCAGCGTGTGTCTCATGTACCTACTAGGAGTAGTAGAAGGAAACGAGGCTTGGAAGAGGAAGACGCTCAGCAACAGCTGAAGCGCATTAGAGACTTGTTCCTAGAGCCTACGGATGAGGAGGACTTTGAGGGGTTTACTCGCGAGGAAATGGAGGTGGAGGATTACCGTGGTGTAAAGTGAGTAGCACGCAGCTCAGACAGTGATGAGGAATCCATTTCCAAGCGTCTTAAAGACGTAGCAGATTGTGAGGAGTCTGACAGCGAAGAGGAAGAGCTGGACTGGACCAGGGTCCAGGAAGTGTTAGATGTGGTTAATGCTCCAACTTCCAGTGATGAGTTCCAGGGTTTCACAGACACTTGGGTTTCAGATACTACCTTGCAGGATGCAGTCCGAAGTACAGAATGGCAGCAATGGGGAAGTCGTGATTCACCTGTGGAAATGGATGCACCTGGAAGTGACTCCAGTGACTCTGATGAGATTTAAGGAGTAGCTTGGGAGCAGTCTAGTTGCAGAGTTCAAAGTGTTGTGTTACCGTGTGCCTTGTTCCTAAACTCTTGCCTTGAGTTCCTGCTTACAGCTTCGTGGATTCCTGACTGTGTGGACGACCTTGCCGGAATTGGATTCGTGAGTCTTATCTCCTGCCCTGACCCTTGGACTGCCTGACCACTCTACGCTCCTGCTTATCCCTTGGTGACTTCGTTGGACCGCTCCTCATGCAGACTACTGTTTGTTGATTTGTTTGGACTTCGGAATTGACTGAGTTTTGACGCTGACTTCAAGCCTTTTTGCCTGTGTTATAGTTGCTTTCCTTTTCGCAGCGCTGACTGCCTGGGACTTTGTTTGTTTACATTCTTGCTGGCTGCAAGCTCTTTGTGTTTATTGCTCTGCTTTTAAGAGCCCTTTTTCATGTGTTAATTGACATTAAAGACCTTTGGTTAACTCCTTAACTGCTGTCCTGCCTTGCTGGTCCGCCTGGGACTTGACAATGAGTCTCAGTCAATGTGTTGATCCTGTTGTTTTTTTTTTCATTTTCCAGTTACATATTTCAAAAACTCCTTACACATTTAAAAAAATTAATATCAATTTCTGGAAAAAAAACATAAGACCTATCATATGAAAACAAATGCTGGCAATTAATCATTTTCAGCTGATCATAATAAAATGTGTTGTGCTACTATTTGTTCTTTAATATTCAACATGTTTATCTGGTTTTTAGTCTTTTGTAAGCACTAATCCCACAAAACGCATTTGGGGTCTCTTAATCAACAAAACCCAGAGCAGAAAACTGTTGACTTGATCAGAGAAACAAACAGCCAAATAACTTGTCAAATCAATTATAGCACAACCATTTAATAACAGAGGCCTCAGAAGACTGCCCTCTAGAGGACAGATACTGAAAATGTTTATATATTATCAGGCATGGGCAAACATTTTGACCAACAGAACAGTATTTCAGTGGAAGGCCCCAGGGGCCATCCTGTCCAACCCCCTTTTGCCATGCAAGAAAAGCACAGCCAAAGCACCCCAAACAGATGGCCACCTAGCCTTTGTAATAATAATAATAGTAGTAGTAGTAGTAATAGTAGCAGAAACCCCATGGCCCATCCAGCTCAACTCCCTTTGCTGTGCAGGAAAAGCACAGCCAAGTACTCCAAACAGATGGCCACACAGCCTTTGTTGTACTACTACTACTACTACTAAGAATAATAATGATAATAGCAGAAATCCCAGGAGCCATCCAGTTCAACTGCCTTCTACCAAGCAGGAAAAGCACAATCAAAGCACCCCTTGAACGGTGGGAGGGAAATAGGATTTTGGAAGCAAAAAGATGAGGGGGAAAGGGTTTTGGGAAGCTAGGGGAGCAGGAGAAAAAAGCTTTTGGTGGCAAGGGAGGTGGGGGAGGGGGAGAAGCAGGAAATAAAGCTTGGAGAGGGGGAGAAGGGTAGAAAACGAAACTGCGGAGCCCCTCAGTATGCTTCACAGAGCCCCAACGGCTCCAGGGAGCACACTTTGAGAACCACTGCCCTCAAGGCACCAGATCTGTCTGATATGAGGAAGAGATGCAGGGTTAGTCCTGGCTAGTAATCAGACAGGAGACCAACAATAAACACTAGGTGTTATGTGCTATATTTCAGAGGAAGGAACTGGCAAAACCACATCTGAGTTCATGCAGTTCCCAAGTTACAAACATTTGACTTACAAACGACTCAAAGTTAAGAATAGGGGTGAGACAACAGAAAGTGGGAGAAATCTACCGCTCTAAAGGTAAATTCACCCCTGAAAGAGTTATCATGGGAAAAGATGCTTCCACTGAAGCTTTATCACCAGTCCTTGTTTCCACAACAAGCCAATTTTTTCAAAATCTAATTATCACAGGGACAGAAAGTGAGGTGAAATCCTCAGAACAGGGGCATAGTCAACAAAACAAACACCACAGGAGTGTTCGCCCTTCCCTGTACTATTCAAGGCTTAGAGAGGGGAGCAGGGAGACAGAAAGACAGACAGATGTATGGATGGAGTTATGTGTGGAAAATGTACCTGTTCCAAATTCAACTTAAGAACAAACCTACAGAACCCATCTTGTTCGTAGCCGGTCTGAGTCCCTCTACGGAGGTGAGAAGATCAGGATATAAAGGTTTTAAACAACAACAACAACAACTTGGGGACTGCCAGTATTCCTTGCCTAAGAAAACATTATGAATTCAGTGTTGCCAAGTTGATAGTTGTCTTGAAGGCACATACACACTGATTATATTAACTATAAGGAGTATGTCACCCCTCCAAAGCTCTCCTAGAGGTAAAAACAATTAAATGTTTTGTTTCTTGAGAAAGTTAAACAGAGAAACAGAGATGAGGTGCCATTCTTTTCTCCTGACAGTATTCTCTACTTCCCAAGCCAAGAAAAACAAAATAAGTTTGAGAAGGGATATAGGAGACAGTAGAACTCAAACATAAAGAAGACTGATTAGAAATGAATGCTGAACCCTATTCGATTGTAAACCAGCTCAAAGTAGGGCGATTTTTTTTCAAATGGGTGATTTAGTATTTTAGGCACAACTGCAAGTTTGGTCCAATTCTACTCATACAGCCCTTCATAATACTTTTTAATCACCTGCAAATCATTTTTACATAGCAGTCTGACCACAATTTGCGTCAGTGAATTCACGGATTAATCCTTCTAGCCAATTCCAAGAGCTCTGAGCTAGTTTTAATACAGCTCGATCTCATTTTATCCCAACTTTACAGCAACCTAAACAATCTTCACTTGAAATGCAGGTTAGCCATGGGCACAACAACCTCAGCAAAATCAGACGTTCTGCATCAATGCTGAGAAATGAATTTAAATTGCTCCCACCCAAATTCAGTGTAGCGTCTTCCGCATGCAGGATTTCTATTTTCAAAACAAACACTGTGCAAAAATGCAAGTGTTTTCCTAGGCTGAAAATCAATGTAAGTGATTTCCCAGGCGGATCTTTCTATTGTTCAGCACTCAGAGAATTCCAACAGTGTTTATAGGAAACATCTGCCTTCAAACACTGTTTGATATAAGGATTTTTGGACAGCACTAATGATTTCAAAACAAAGAATCAGCAGAACTTAGGGGTGACCTGCCAGGCTTCCAGCAGTGGGTATAAAAGACAGCAACGGGACAAGTTAGTTTCACTCCCTTGAGCGTGGTTGAATTGAAAACAATTCAATTTGGGAAATATTTATTTATTTATTTATTTATTTATTTGGGGCTTTTATATCCCGTCCTTTCTCAACCACTGCAGAGGGACTCAGGACGGCTAACAAAGCGGCACCCCATGGCGCCCATATCAAAACATAAATATACAATTAATAGCAATGTAATAATAACAATATAACAATATAAAACCGTATAAACAATATAAAATCAATATAAAAACAGACAACAAATAGTCAGTGGTCACTGATTTAAATCATTATCCTGATCCCATAGCCAGGATTTTACTTGTTTCCGGAAGGTCAAGAGGGATGCAGCAGATCTAATTTCACTCGGGAGGGAGATCCACAGCTGGGGGGCCACCACAGAAAAGGCCCTGTCCCTTGTCCCTGCCAGACACGATTGTGACAATGGGGGGACAATGAGCAGGGTCTCCTCAGATGATCTTAGGGCCCTAGGTGGATCGTAGTGGGAGATACTTTTGGACAAGTAAACTGGGCCAGAACCGTTAAGGGCTTTATAGGCCAAAGGCAGCACTTTGAATTGTGCTTGGAAGCTGATAGGCAGCCAGTGGAGCTGGCATAACAAGGGTGTTGTGCGCTCCCTGTACCCAGCCCCAGTGAGCAGCCTGGCTGCCAAACGTTGGACTAGTTGAAGCTTCCGGGCAGTCTTCAGAGGCAGCCCCACATAGAGTGCGTTGCAGTAGTCTATTCGGGATGTAACAAAAGTGTGGACCACCATGGCCAAGTCAGGCTTCCCAAGGTACGGGCGCAGCCGGCGCACAAGTTTTAACTGTGCAAAAGCTCTCCCGGCCACCACTGAGACCTGGGGTTCCAGGCTCAGTGATGAGTCCAGGATCACTCCCAAGCTGCAAACCTGAGCCTTCAGGGGGAGTATAACCCCATCAAGAAACTGTTTTGATATAACCTATTACAATGACTTCTAATCTGAATCCAGGCCGACAGTCCCCATTTACTGGATTCTAACCTAAACTACCGACTACAACAGACTCAAAAATCCAAATGCTATGAAGAACCAAATAGTACTAAATACTTTTGAAAACAGAACAGATCTTGGAAAAAGCTCTGTTCTGTATTCAAATGCATTTTTCAGTGGAAGATTCTGGGAGATCCAAGAATATAAAAGTTTTGATTACAATATCTAATGCTCAATCCTCAACATAATTCATCTGAAAGGATCAGGTAGGAAGTGATATGGTAACACATTATTGGTCAGAGAGGATAGTGCTGGGTATCAGTGAATCAACAAAGTGGCTCAGAAGAAATCAGCTTCCTATGTTGCAATGTTTCCTCAGCAGCAACAGAACAAGGCTAATTTACTTCAGTCATTATGGCAGCCATCCTGACAGGTTGAACTGTACCATTCAGTGGCCTCTGGGTGACCTGCTGTGACTGGTAAAAACAAGGCATCTATGCATGCCAGCCTGCACAGCTTGGGCTTTCCCAATACCAGCACCAAACAACCTTTATCAGAATGTAAAGGTCGCCTGCCAAATGTCAACTGACCTGTGTCAAGCAAAGAATGAAAAAACGAATTCCATTTCTCATGGAGCTCACTGCTGCTCAGAAGAGTCAAGCAAGAGATGAAGGTTGATCAAGTGAGAAATGAGGTGACCATGTTTTCCCTCCCTGCACCTGAAATAACAAAGACTTGCTAGCTGGTGAAAAGGTGTCACTCCCAAGGAGTGACACCTTTTCACCTGTTGTCACAATTTGTCCTTCAAACATTCCCCTTTTTATTTTCCAAATACACACAATTGGGCTACAACTTTGGAGGCAAAATCTTCTTGCCTTCTTCTTTTGTGATTTGAGGGCAGAGAACTTCCAGCCCACCCTAATCTTGTTGCAATGCAGATCCCATCATCCCTGACCAACATAGCTTTGGGATACTACATTGCACTCAACTACTCAAATTTCTTGCAATTTCAGCAAAGCACAGACTCCTTTTAGGAACCTCTATGTGCATAATTCAAACTAGAAGGGAATGCACATGAATGGCACTCTGGTTGGTCACTTTTCTATGCCTCCAAGTTTGGAACTCTTTTTTTCCAGAGTGCTGGGAAGCTCTGATCCTTGATGTCAGCTGTGACCAACAGTGCTGTGGAATTTGAAGAGACACAAATGGAGAGCAAAAAGGAGAAATATGTCAAGAGAAAGGCGCATAAAGCCAACCCTGACCAGGACCGCCTTCCACCTGGAAATCAATGTCCTCACTGCAGAAGAACATGAAGGGCAAGGAAAGGTCTCTACAGTCACTTACAGGCCCTACACTTGGGAGGCTATCATACTTGAACACGAATGATTGCCAATTATGATGATCTTGGGAAGCCATAGTGCACTCAAAATTAAGCAGAAAGTTATCTGATGGCTGGATTTCTTCCAACATAAAATGTTTTTTAAACCTCCACATTAATGGTTTTGGCTTTTGTGGATTTGATAATTCATCGATTTGATTAAACTATTGTTCCTAGCAATGTCTCTGGCCTCCTGTCAACTCCCGCTAAGGATCTAGACCAGTCAAATTTCAGCCCTCCACGTGTTTTGGACTGCAGCTGCCACAATTCCTAACACCCGGAGAGCTGAAGTTTGCCCATACCTGATCTAGATGTTCCTAGAGAGAGGTTCTGTCAAGGTATTTTTTAAAATTTGCAGTTATTCCATTTTGATGGGGGTTCTGTGTCCGCAACTCCAGCAAATATGAGGGGGCATGTGTCTAACTGGAATTGCTTTGATCATGTATTTGTCAAAGCTACTTGTCCTTTATTGCTGGGAATAGTTCTGGCTATATATAAGAAAACTTAAATTAAAAATGGCACTTTAACCTGTCAATTATGAGTCATTTCTATATAACACTACTTTTAATTATGGGTTGTTTCTTAATGTGATGTTTGGCAATGTAACCACTACAGTGAGAAGATTATAACTTACTAACTTAAGCACCCTGGCTTGTTGCTGCCCATCACAGAACCCACCATATGCTCTAGCACAAGATTCGGCAAACTGCGGTCCTCCAGGTGTTTTGGACCAACACCCACAATTCCTAACAGCCCTGATCTAGCAGCATCTCCTCTCTTGGCTCAGCTGTGGGTTGGGGCCCATCACCCCCTGGGATTGCAACACAGCTGTGTCTGGAGCATAACACTCACCCAACTGAGAAAAGCGAAACAGCTCGTCTTCATTCTCTGTGGTGTGATCCATGTTGAGCTGTGTGACTTGCAGTCCATCTACGGTAGATTTGCACAAGAGGGCACGGTTCGTTCCTGAACATAAGACGTGTATGTTGTAAAGATGGAAAGGGAGACAAAGGCAGTACCAAGAAAACAAGCATATGTCCTCAGAGCAATCCACCAATTACTGATAGCTATATGGCCATTCTTGCCTGAGGTTTCACCTACATCTATGACAGGCATTCTCAGAGGTTGTGAGGTCCTCTGAGAATGCTTGCCATAGATGCAGGCGAAACATCAAGAGAGAATGTTTCTAGAACATGGCCATATAGCCTGAAAAACCTACAACAACCCAGTGATTCTGGCCATGAAAGCCTTCAACAATACATGTTTGTGACAGTTCCATCTCTCCCCCTCATTTTGTTGAAGATTGCATTATTTCAAACAGACCCCAATGGCTCCCAAAGAAGGAACTTCATCCTCCCATACAAAGAAGATGGAAATAATCCAAAGGCTCTACTCTTCTTTGTTCAGAGCAGCACTTGTTAACAGAAATGCTGACAATGAACTCACCTACATTGGCGATATAGAGTTTGTTGTTCAAGATGACTGCCACAATAGCCATAGCTCCTCCAGAGATTTCTTTTTCTACAGCCTTCAACCGCTCTAAGATTTTCTGATACTGAGAGGGAAGCTGGTGATGGGGGACTCCCTAGAATACAGGGTATGGAAATAAGTTGAAAAACTTTGTGGAGTATACCACACACACACACACACACACACACACACACGATCATTGTTCTTTAGTGCCGGTATATCTCAGTGAATAAAGCCTTTGATAAAGTACACAGACACACACTTCTTTTCCTCCTTATTTTGAATCCACTGAAGTTTCTGAACTTCATATATGTTTCCCTCCAGGAAGAAAATAAGGTTACTGCTCCCCAAATTCAGTAATATTTCTTGAAGAAAATTGAGGGCTTACCTCTGGCAATTGGGATTGTAGACTGGCCTTCTCTGCCAAAGCATCATCAATGGACTCTAAGAAGCTCCGCTCCACCACGTCAAAAGCCTGAGAGTCACCAGGAGAAAGTCAGTACAAAATATATTAGAATAGACTTTGCATTGATATTTATGTATTTTATTTTTAAAAATCTAATTCAGCTCAATTAATTCATTTGAAATGTGGTGCTGGAGAGGAATCTGACTGATACCGTGGAGTGCCAAAAACTCAAATAAATCAATCCTAGATGAAATCAACCCTGAACTTTTAAAGGACTCCAAATGATTATACTGAGGGTTCCATACAATGAATATATAAAAATGGTACCTTTGGGGGGAGGGGGCATGCAGGGAAAGGTTCAAGTAAATAAGGATACAATACAAAGGGATGCAGAGCTCCTGGTGGTGTGATGGGTTAAACCCTTATTTATTTATTTATTTATTTGCAGTATTTGTATACCGCTTTTCTCACCCCAAGGGGGACTCAAACCCTTGTGCTGGCAGGACTGCTGACTGTTGGTCAGCGGTTCAAATCCAGAGAGAGCGAGTTGAGCTCCCTCTGTCAGCTCCAGCTCCCCATGCAGGGACATGAGAGAAGCCTCCCACAAGGATGGTAAAATATCAAAGACACCAGGGCGTCCCCTGGGCAACATCCTTGCAGACGGCCAATTCTCTCACACCAGAAGCGACTTGAAATTTCTCAAGTCGCTCCTGGCATGACATTTTTTTTTCAAAAGGATGCCACAGATTTGAATTTGTGACACCTGCACTGGGTTTGTTCATGACTGGATCTCTCAGCGGTGTCTCATTTGAGAGGCACAAAAACAGTCTACATGATGGTGCATAACCAAATGTCTTCCTTCACACTATTTTAACACCACGTGTATTCCCCAGTACACATATCACCAAAGGCTAACGGGAATCTAATCACCAAGATTATTTTAGAGCAGAGGACCCCAAACTAAGACCTGGGGGCCAGATGCGGCCCTCCAAGGTCATTTACCCGGCCCTTGCTCAGGGTCAACCTAAGTCTGAAACAACTTGAAAGCACATAACAACAACAACAATCCTATCTCATCAGCCAAAAGCATGACCACACTTCCCATTGAAATACTAATAAGTTTATATTTGTTAAAATTGTTCTTCATTTTAATTATTGTATTGTTTTTAAGTGTTGTTTTTTTTTTTTGCACTATAAATAAGATATATGCAATGTGCATAGGAATTCATTCTTTTTTCTTTTTTTTCAAATTATAATCCGGCCCTCCAACAGTTTGAGGAACTGTGACCTGGCCCTCTGTTTAAAAAGTTTGAGGAGCCCTGTTTTAGAGTGTGAGTTTTTTGAGTGTGCAAATCTTTTCCACTGCATCCATAAAGACTACAAGGGTCATTTGGTCCAACCTCCTGCCATGCAGGAACATACAATCAAAGTACTTCTGTTAGAAATTTATTTATTTATTTGGAGTGCTTCTACCCCGTCCTTCTCAACCCCCTAGGGGGGACTCAGGGCGGCTTACAAAAGGCACAATTCGATGCCCAACAGATATCCGTCCAGCTTCTGCTTAAAAAACCCCGAGAAAAAGATTCCACCACATTCTGGTCCATCATGACAGCCTTACAGACTACTATACTCTCCCATTATTTCTTCCACATCCACCCAAAGGTTCCTAATCTTAAGTTTAAAAAAAAAAGGGGGGTGCAGATTTGTTCTTGATGCTTTCCAAAAGAGAGCTCTGTTACCTGCAGCAGAATTCTACGCACGTCAGCATCATCATGATCTGCATTCAGCTGGCCCAATAGGAGCTCTGCAGAGAGCCTTTCGCCCACAAAATTAGTAATCCGATTGCCATCATAACCGTTGAAGACTCCATAGAGGTAGCAGTTGTTTTCGCTTCTACCAAAGGAGGAAAAAGATAGCAAAGGCAGGTTTAGAGAGTGACATATATTGTGTGACCCAAGGGTAGCAAGCTGGTGTACACACAGCACAAAAGTATTACCAGATTAAAGTCATAGAAGAGCTAAGACTGTCAGCACTGTTGATCAACTGTCCTTTAATATGTGTTGTCAAAGTCTTTCATAGACAGAATCACTGGGTTGTTGTAGGTTTTTTGGGCTGTATGGCCATGTTCTAGAAGCATTCTCTCCTGACGTTTCGCCTGCCACAGATGCAGCCGAAACATCAGGAGAGAATACTTCTAGAACATGGCCGTACAGCCCGAAAAACCTACAACCCACTGTCCTTTCATATTCACAGATCTCTCACCTGAATTTCAACCAATTATCCTCTAAGGGATGGATTTCCGTCCCCTTTCCATCTGCAGCGTAGGAACGATTAGGAGCTGAACCCACACCCGACAGTTGACAAAGAGGCAAGTCATCTGTCCAACTTGACAGCTGCTCCTGGGTAACAAAACAAAAAAGAAATCTCAATAAACTCCCAACAAAAGTAGAAGAGTCAATGATGGTAAACCATTTGGAACATCCTCCTTTGCATCAGGGCAGTGTAGGAAAATAGCTGATACATTTTGATTGAGGTCTCTTTCATGCTATATAATTACACTACTTTGATATTTGATACCAGTGTAATTGCATCCTACAGAATTCTGAGAGTCCATCAGATGGAATTGTGGTAGCTGAAGTGGCATCAGAGTAATATGATTGGGTATTGTGTTGTCAAAGGCTTTCATGGCTGGAATCACTGGGTTGCTATGAGTTTTCTGGGCTGTATGGCCATGTTCCAGAAGCATTTTCTCCTGACATTTCACCCACATCTATGGCAGGCATCCTCGGAGGTTGTGAGATTGTTGGAAACAAGGCAAGTGGGGTTTATATATCTGGAATGTCCAGGGTGAGAGAAAGAACTCTTATCTGCTTGAGGCAAGTGTGAATGTTGCAAATGGACACCTAGATTAGTACTGAATGGCCTTGCAGCTTCAAAACCTGGCTGCTTCCTGCCTTGGGGAATCCTTTGTTGGGAGGTGTTAGTTGGCCCCGACTGACTCTTGTCTGGAATTCCCCTGCTTTTTGAGTGTTGCTTTTTATTTACTGTCCTGATTTTAGAGCCAGATTTTGTTCATTTTCATGGTTTTCACCCACATCTATGTCAGGCACCCTCAGAAGTTGTGAGGCCTGTTGGAAACTAGGCAAGCGAGGTTTATATATCTGTGGAATGTCCAAGGTGGGAGAAAGAACTCTAGCCTTCTCTAATAACTATCATGTCAGACTATTTATTTATTTATTTATTTATTTACAGCATTTATATGCCGCCCTTCTCAGAGAAGCCGTTGAAACCCACAGCCATGTGGACAATTTCAGCAGAAAGGAGGAGACCTTTTTTGTGTGTGTGTGTCAGGAACGACGTGAGAAACTGCAAGTCGCTTCTGGTGTGAGAGAATTATCCGTCTGCAAGGACGTTGCCCAGTGGATGCCCGGGTGTTTTGATGTTTTTCCCATCTTTGTGGGAGGCTTCTCTCATGTCCCAGCATGAGGAGCTGGAGCTGATAGAGGGAGTTCATTCGCACTCTCCCCGGATTCGAACCTGCGACTTGTCAATCTTCAGTCCTGCCAGCACAGGGGTTTAACCCACTGCGCCACCGGAGGAAACCATGAAAATGGACAAAGTCTGGCTACTAGTATTTTAAAAAAAACCCTCTAAAATCAGGACAGTAAATAAAAAGCAACACTAAAAAAGCAGGGGAATTCCAGACAAGAGTCAATCGGGGCCAGCTAACATATCCCAACAAAGGATTCCACAAGGCAGGAAGCAGCTAAGTTTTGAAGCTACAAGTCCATTCAATACAAATCAAGGTGGCCATTTGCAACATTCACACTTGTCTGCTTGAAGTAAGTGTAAATGTTGCAATTGATCATGTTGATTAGCACTGAATAGCCTTTCAGCTTCAAGGCTTGGCTGCTTCCTGCCTGGGGGAATCCTTTCTTGGGAGGTGATTAGCTGGCCCTGATTGTTTCTTGTCCGGAATTCCCCCCCCCCCTTTAGTGCTGTTCTTTATTTGTTGTCCTGATTTTAGAGGTTTTTTTTAATACTGGTAGCCAGATTGTGTTCATTTTCATGGTTTCCTCCTTTCTGTTGAAATTGTCCACATGCTTGTGGATTTCCATGACTTCTCTGTGTAGTCTGACATGGTAGTTGTGAAGAGTGGTCCAGCATGGTTCAAAGCAGATAATTTGGATTCAGAAACTGGACTATATGGATGTATATAGATCCAGGCCCTTCACAATGCACAGCTATAATTACTAATTATCCTGGCAATAGCCTATAATTAATTATCCTGACAATAGCCAAGAATATTGAGGTATCCCAGCCAGTTCCTCATTGAACTAAAAGCCTATGATGTTACCAAGGCCTTTGCACGCTATTGCTAGTCTGTGGCTGTCTACATTGTCGAATTAATGCAGTTTGACATCACTTTAACTGCCATGGCTCAACACTACTGAATCCTGGAAGTTCCCACCGTATACAGTCCCACAAAGAGACTGAACTTTCTCCAGAAAATAATGGAAACTCTCTCAAGCACACGCAGAAATCTTTCCCTTCGAATCGGAAAGTGGTATAGTCTTTTCTCCACCCCTCCTCCCGGGTCCCAATGGTACGGTCCGGCTACTTACACTCTGCAAGAGACTCCTCCTCGCGGCCGCCATCTTTAAGCAGGAGCGACATCCTCCGCCTTTCTCCGGGTAAGAGAGAGGAGAGCAGCAAGCGGCCAGAGCGTCCGCCAGGCGACCACGCCCCCTCGGAACGACATTTCCGCTTGAGTATAACTCCTCCTTCGCACACCCTAGCGGACTGAAGGTGGTACTACACGCTGTCAACTTATCTCTGCTCTTGTAGGTGTTTTGGACTTCAGCATCTGGAGAACTATAGGAATCCCATTCATGGTCTGAACCCTACTGTTATCGCCCGCTAGAGTAGACCCTATTGAATGAATGGATCTTAGATAAGTGTTGAATTCAGCAATTACAGTTAAAGTGGTGCCAAACTGCATTAATTCTGCAGTGTAGCTGCATCCTTTGTTTCCATTCCAGTTTGTGGGAGATCACAGAAGTTTCCCTCTGTGCCTGCTCCTACATTTTGGAATTTCCTCCCTATTATGGTTGCCCTTTCAATAGCAGGTTATACCTTTTCCCATTTATTTATTTATTTATTTAATCGTGTCAGGAGCAAGCCAAACAGTTGTATTGCATTTTTAACAAACAAACAAACAAAACACAAAGTTTGCAAGCTTGGTAGTTGATTAAATGTCCTTTTACCAGTAGCTGGCCATTTGGAGTGCTTCTGGTATTTCTATAAGAAGGTCCTCCATTGTGCACGTGGCAGGGCTCAGGATGCATCGCAGCAGGTGGCCTGTAGTTTGCTCTTCTCCACACTCGCATGTCGTGGATTCCACTTTGTAGCCCCATTTCTTAAGGTTGGCTCTGACTCTCGTGGTGCCAGAGCGCCGTCTGTCCAGCGCCTTCCAAGTTGCCCAGTTTTTTATGTGCCCAGCGGGGAATTTCTCATTTGGTATCAGCCATTGATTGAGGTTCTGGGTTTGAGCCTGCCACTTTTGGACTCTCGCTTGCTGAGCTGTTCCAGCGAGTGTCTCTGCAGATCATAGAAAACTATTTCTTGATTTAAGTCGTTGACATGCTGGCTGATACCCAAACAGGGGATGAGCTGGAGATGTCACTACCTTGGTCCTTTTACTAATGGCTTCTACTTTCCGGCAGATGTCAGGTGGTGCAATACCGGCTAAACAGTGTAATTTCTCCAGTGGTGTAGGGCACAGACACCCCGTGATAATGCGGCATGTCTCATTAAGAGCCTTTTGCCATAAAACCTTTGGAAACTGATTTCCAACAATAGCCTTTGTTGGTGCTATGTATTTAGTCCTTATTTTAACATGGGATTTAATTGCTTTAATTTTATTTATTTATTTATTTACCGCATTTGTATGCCACCTTTCTCAGGACTCAAGGTGGTTCACAGTCGGCAGCGATTCGATGCCATAGCAATTATAAAAATACAGTTAAAACAGTTATAAAAGCAATGAAAACATTCAAAATGTGGTATCAAAAACACATTTTATCATTTAGTGATTTAATTTGCATGTGCTAAACCAGGGATGGGCAAACTTTGGCCCTCTAGGTATTTTGGACTTCAACTCCCACAATTCCTAACAGCCGGTTGTTAGGAATTGTGGGAGTTGAAGTCCAAAACACCTAGAGGGCCAAAGTTTGCCTATGCCAGTTCTAAACTATCTCCTTTATTGGCATTTGCTGCCATCCAAAAGCCTCGAGTCCCATTCTGGGAGAAAGTCAAGATACAAATGAAAGAGATGGGTGCATAGAATATGCTCATTTATTTTGATATTACCCCTCCAACAAGGGAAACACTGAGTCTATCATTACTGTAGAATTAATTGAGCCTGACACTACTTTAATTGTCATGGCTCAATACTATGGATTCCTGAGAGTTGTCGTTTTACAAGGTCATCACCCTCCTCTGCCAAAGAGCACTGGTGCCTCAATTAACTACACCTTCCATGATTTCATAGCACTGAGCCAGGGAAGTTAAAGTGGTGTCAAACAGCATTAATTCTATAGTGTAGATGCAGCCACTGAGGTTTTTTGTGTGTGTCAGGAGCGACTTGAGAAACTGCAAGTCGCTTCTGGTTTGAAAGAATAGGCTGTCTGCAAGGACGTTGCCCAGGGGGTGCCCAGATGTTTTTTGATGTTTTATCATCCTTGTGGGAGATTTATATCATGTCCTTGCATGAGAAGCTGGAGCTTTTTTTTTAATGTCAGGAACAACTTGAGAATCTGCAAGTCGCTTCTGGTGTGAGAGAATTGGCCATCTGCAAGGATGCTGCCCAGGGAATGTCCAGATGTTTTTTGATGTTTTACCATCCTTGTGGGAAGCTTTTCTCATTTCCTCGCATGGGGAGCTGGAGCTGACAGAGGGAGCTCATCCCGGATTCAAACCTTCAACCTGTCAGTCTTCAGTCCTGCACAAGGGATTAACCCATTGTGCCACCGGGGGCTCCAGTTGGAGCTGACAGATGGGAGCTCACCACATTCCCTGGATTCAAACCACTGACCTTTTGGTCAGCAGCCCTGCCAGCACAAACGTTTAACTCATTGCGCCACCAGGGGCTCCAGCTGGGGCTGACAGATGGGAGTTCACCCTGCTCCCTGGATTCGAACCATCGACCTTTCAGTCAGCAACCCTGCCGGCATAAGGGCTTAACTCATTGCTTCACCGGGGCCTCCATAGTCATTGAGATGATCTGGGCAGTGATACTCTTCTCCAGGACTATCACTATTTGACTTGAAAATCAGGATTGGGCTATTGAGTTTTTTTAAATATAACAGCGCTGTTTAAATGTAACAGACAGTTTGATGGCATCATGGAGTGCCAGTCTATCAATGCAATATTATAAGATTCTGCATGTGCTGTCCAGCTCACTTTTAACTACAGCTCAGCAATGAAGAAGGAAAAATATGTGTTTGGACTATATGAAGTCAATACACTTTTCAGCTGAGCTCACATCACTAAAAATATGCTACATCTATTTTCTACAGATGACAGGTATTCTTTTTTCAACTCTAGAACAGCAGGTTAAATTGCTAGCTGCAGGAAATCTGGTGACTGGAAGGTTGGTAGTTCGAAGCTGCGAGTTGAGGTGAGCTCCTGACTGTCAGCCCTAGGTTCTGCCAACCTACCAGTTCAAAAGCATGCAATGAATAGATCAATTGGTACCACCTCAGCGGGAAGGTAAAAGAGTGCCCCATCCAGATATGCTGGCAACACAATCTGAGATATCTGTGGCAACCGATCTGCTATCGGGCTTAATTCAAAGTGCTGGCGTTGGCCTTTAAAGCCCTAAACGGTTCGGGCCCAAGCTACCTATCTGACCGCATCTCTGCCTATGAACCCACCAGGACTTTGAGATCTTCCGGGGAGACCCTGCTCTCGATCCCGCCTGCTTCTCAAGCTCGGCTGGCGGGGACGAGAGATAGGGCCTTCTCGGTGGTGGCTCCTCGGCTGCGGAACGCCCTTCCTACGGACATTAGACTAGCACCATCTCTAATGGTATTCCGCAAAAAAGTGAAGACCTGGCTGTTTGAGCAGGCGTTCCAATAATTAGTGCAATGATTGGTTAATGAACACTGGAATGGAACAATGGATGACGAATCTGGAACATGTTTTTGATGACGAGACGACAGTGAATGGGTATTGTAGTAACTGTTTATTAATTGTGTAATGTGTTAGGTTGTTAACTGTTTCTATACTGTAGCACTAAATTTTTGCTGTTCGTATTTGTTGTGAACCGCTGTGAGTCGCCTTTGGGCTGAGAACAGCGGTATAGAAGTAAAGTAAAGTAAATAAATAAATAAACAGGCTCCTCGGCATGGAAAAATGGAACAAGAGCACCTCCCCATGGCCGGAAGTTGAGCATCACCTCCTGATGCCAGAGATGGAAAAAGTGGAAGGCCTTTACCTTTGTCTGTGTTGTATGTCGTTGTTCACTGTGTTTAAAAGGCATTGAATATTTGCCTCATGTGTATATTGTAATCCACTCCGAGTCCCTCCAGGGAGATAAAGCAGAATATAAACAAAGTGTATTATTATAAGACCAGGATGTGGCAATGAAAAGTGGATGACCCGTTTTTATTTACACAGGAAAAACATCAATAATAATAATAATAAAAAGAATAATAATCCCCTTTTTCCATCTCTGGCGTCAGGAGGTGATGCTCAGTTTCCGGCCTTGGGGAGGTGCTCTTGTTCCATTTTTCCATGCCAAGGAGCCTGTTGTCCACAGACATTTCAGACTGTGTTGCCTGCATATCTGTATGGGTACCTTTTTACCTTCCCACCAAGGTGGTACCTATTGATCTACTCACATTTGCACATCAAGGTGTTTCATCTGTGTTAACTCTTGCATGACATAATTATGTGCAAAGTTTGAACCTTTTTAAAATACAGGTTAAGATTTTTTAAAAAGAAAAACTCGTAGCTCTGCCTTTACAATTTTTGAATGTAATAACTTTATTGATAAGACACACCAGTAGTTACCACCTTCACTTTTTGTTTTAAACCACAAGTATACAGGACATCGTAAACACAGGTGCCGAGATGGCAGGGCTTATGTTGAGGGAAACATACTGGAGAGGACAGAATGGATCCGTTGGGGTGGAGCTTGGAATAATCAGAGATTGTTTGGGGGGGGGGGGGGGATTTTGTATGCAGCGGGCCACCCTTTCATTGTCACATATGTATGAACATGTATGTGCACAGCTTCATATTATACACCTTCATATATAATATAGTATAATGATATATTATACCCGGGCAGCCAGACCTCAAGTGATGTTGCCCCAAAAGTTAGAAAACTGTAAAGACTGACCTGTGATTTATTAAGCCTCAAACGTATTCATTTAGATTCATAAGGAGACCTGCCTATCTGTTCTGGCATCTATGTGCTTCTGATTGCCAATGAAACTGGAAGTACCGAATACCGAGACTCTCACATTTATTACCATAATAGATAAAGGAGAATGTAATGAGAAATTCATATCTAGAGCTCAATGGGGACATCATGTTCCTGTTGTGGGAAGCGGAACAAAAACTGCGACAATAACTTTGTCCACCTGCACTCTTAATTCAGTTGATTTTGCCTTAGTGAGACCTCTCTAGATCTTGTGAGTATGCAATCAGACTGTCCCCTCATTTTTGTGGTATACTTAAGAGTACTGGTGCATGTTCAGATCTATCACCCTAATGTTCAACTACATATAGCCAGTGACTTGCCTAGGAGTGCAGATACCTAGCAAATACATTTCTTTGGCTGGTGGTCTTTGTTTGGCTATTTAGTTGGCTAGCTAGCTGTTCATTGACTGTATTGTTTGACTGGGAGATAGACGACATGCTGGTGGCTATACTTGGCAACATTTCTGTCTGTGTACAAGGCCTGCATCCTCACTGTCCCAAGTAATTTAAACTTGGAGGTTGCACTTAATGCTGAAGCAACACCATGTGATACTTGAGAGCACAGTAAAGACTTTAACTCCACTAGGAAACTCCTTCTCATTTGACACCGAAACCACATTTTCACCATTGTTTCCCATATGGGAACACAAGTGTGAAAAGTAGGTATGTGGATCAAAATGTGCTGGAGCCATGCTTGCCTGCATTTCCCTGGAACATGTCCACTTTTCATTACGATGCTCCCCTGGTCTTCACATTTTACATTACTTAAAGGGAACAGTGGTGTCATTGAACTGCACTATAAAATATAAAGTGGTTTATACTATCATATAATTAGGTGAAGCACTACTTCACTGTGGCTTCACAGAGTGGAAAGACGAAACCACAGTAGTATTGCTTCTGGATAGCCAGATGCCTCCTTTATTCATGGAAAGTTGAGCCAAATACTGGAAGGCCAAGGATTCTTGCTACGTGATTGTCAGTGTTATTGGATAGGTATCCTGGTATAGAGACATCCCCTTTCTAGAATTAATCCATAAGTGTGGATGTACCAAGAATTATTATTTTTGCTATTCTTAGACAAAATAGAAACTCTTCCAATCTCAGAACACAAGCTGGAGATC
This sequence comes from Anolis sagrei, assembly GCF_037176765.1. NCBI lineage: Eukaryota > Metazoa > Chordata > Lepidosauria > Squamata > Anolidae > Anolis > Anolis sagrei. The sequence goes on from NC_090025.1 coordinate 163,311,256, forward strand.
ATCATGGAATTCTTTATGAGGACCAAGAAAAAAAGCAATGGCTCAATAGGCCATTAGCAGAATGTTTCACTTCTAAAAAAAGTATTTTCTCTAATGACAGTAGTGGCTGCAATCCAATACACAGATTCAGTGTGTAATCAATGGCCTTTCATGTAATTCTGTTGAGTTATGGCTCATTACCCTTTTATGCTCCATCCACAAGTGTGTGTGTTTATGTGCATGTTTTTCTGAGTTTTGTAAAAGGGTACTGTATGCATTTGAGGAAAGTACTGCTCTCTGAACTTTTAAATTTATTCATATGTAACAGGGAAACGGGTGTAAAAACAATCCCCATAGCAGAATTCATTTGAATACAGGTTTGGCTTGTCCCTCAAGGCAAAAACCCTGTTTCAAGCTTTACACAGAGCAGATGTTGTGGGATGGAAAATCCCCCCTTCCACACCCACATGAAAGCATGCAATTGACATCAGCAAAACCATACCGACACTGGACTTTTCACCCTCCCAACCCTCCAATTCCATAGTTCCCTCTTTCCCTCCAGGGGAGAGAAGAAAAGGAAGGACCTCTCCTTCACCTGTTATGAAGAATCCCATCATCAAAATAACCCCCCACCCACTACCAGCCTAAATATTAGGCCACCCCAATAGAAGAAAAGCTTGTGGATGAAGACAATAGTCATCCCCCCCCCCCCCAAGCCATATATAATATTGCTTTCATTTGGGACCATAAAGCAAGGGGCTTAGTTCCTGATTGTGCTTCATGAGCAATGGACTGCCGTATCCCTCCTCTCTCTCCCTGCTAGATTCTAACCACACAGTGTTAGGCTTTAGAGTAAAAAATAATCTTTCTTTTTCTTTCTGGACTATATTTTACAGGATCTACCAACCAACATCACCAATATCTATGCAGGATGGGAGATTCCGGAAGCATTATCATCCCCTCATCCCCAAAATATAACTTTTCCAAGCTACAATCTCTACACATAAAAAAATGTCAACAGAAAGGATTCATAGGCAGCAGAACACACATTCACAATCAGCATGCACACCACACAGGTGGGAAAGACTCAGCACCACTACAGTAATTCATTACCTAGATCAGATATGGACAAACTTTGGCCCTCCAGGTGTTTTGGACTTCAACTCCCACCTACTGGCTGTTAGGAATGGTGGGAGCTGAAGTCCAAAACACCTGGAGGGCCAAAGTATGCCCATGCTTAACCAAGTTAGTCCTATGCTCCTCTTTTTAAAAACTGTGACGGAAATTAAAGGGCGTCTAGTCAAATTAATGAAGGATCCACACTTTGTCTCTTGCCTTTTTAGCCTTCCTTTTTCCTGGTAGTAGCAAAGGGAAACAGCAGCTCAAAGTTATCTTACTTCAATTGCAACATCTCTCTAGTTACATTTCAAAACAAGTATTCTTTTTTAGAAAGTGGCTAAGTTTAATATATTGTTATAATGTCAGAAAGGTTGAAACATACCTATATTAAGAAGATTGTGGGAGTGTTAAAAAGCCGGATCTTACCAGCAATCCAAAGATACATACACTTTTGGATTTCTTTGAAGAGAAGTATACGGTAATGTCTGGAAACAGCCTAATGTCTTAGGACTGAACTCTATCAGTGTATGTTTAGTGCTGAGTAATCTATTGGATCCTGCTGTTGCTCTGACCCTGTAATTATTATTTCTATACTTTTTAATAAGTTACATGTCAATTAGGCTTGTTAAATCAAGTATGGTGGACTTTCTTCAAGGAGAGAATTATACAACTCAATGAATTAACAAACTATTGGGGAATGATAGATGATGATCCCTGGTGGCACAGCAGGTTAAACTGCTGAGCTACTGAATTTGCTGACCAAAAGGTTGGTGGTTTGAATTTAGGGAGCGGGGTGAGCTCCCACTGTTAGCCGCAGCTTCTGCCATCCTAGTAGTTCAAAAATGTGCAAATGTGAATAGATCAATAGGTACCACTCTGGTGGGAAGATAACAGCATACCATCAGTCATGCTGGCCATATGACTTTGGAAGTGTCTACGGACAACGCTGGCTCTTCAGCTTGGAAATGGAGATGAGAACCACTCCCCAGAGTCGGACACCACTAGACTTAATGTCAAGGGAAACCTTTACCTTTTAGATGATGACACCAGCACCTCATCTACCATAATCTTTTGAAACTAACTCTTTGCAACTGTTTTTCATTGAGGTACAACAATACAACCAGAAGTAGATCACTTTCTATTAAGAAATAATTAATGTGGGAAGAAGTCATGTTTGTTAATTCCACTGAGGAGTCTGTAGTGCTTGAGCGGGTATTAAGTGTCTGTTCCTAGTTGTATATCTACCCTGATATTAATCCAGACACAAGCTAAACGTTTCAGTGTCATATAATATCCTTGTTTCAAGCTGTGTTGGCACTGAACTCCATGCATCTTTCCGCTGATTTCTGAGTTCAGCCTAGCTGGCAGATACAACAAATTGTTGTTCTCCCACCATAGAAAAACATTCAGTGTGGAAATTCTGCTTTGTTATTCTTGAGCATACAAACAGTGGGGGTAACAGATGGTTTGGCACAAGAGTTTAAAGTGTCTTCCTGCTTAAATCTACAACAGCCAGAACATTTATCTAGTATAGAGAAGGACCATTGTAGCCACAATGATAAATGGCATATCTCTGCAAGCTAGCCTTATAAATTCTTGCTTCTTTGCACTGAAATTCATCATGTAGATTGTTTCCACTATGGGTGCCACTGCAAGGCAAGCCAACATGGTAATTTAGGACTGGAAAGCCTGTGACTTTCCCGATGTTGTTGAACACAAATGCTCAGCAGCCCACAGCAGCATTGCTTGGTAAAGGATTATGGAACAACAGATCATCATGTAATATTCTGCAGGTGGGCGCTGATTGGACCCTCCAAAAGTAAGCACCCAGCAACGGCAAACAGTTGTGATGAACAGCCAATGTGGTTAATGTCCAATGATAGTGCTCTTTGGGAGGCAAAGGATAAGAGAACTAGCAATAGAAGACTCATTGAATTAAGAGAACTGCAGGCATATTGACCAACTGAATTCCTATGAGGCTCAATTGAAACTGGAAACAATTAAACAAATTAAACCTCAACTACCATGCTCTTAGCATTGGCAAAATATTCCTGAAAATAAACCAGAACAATTTCCCTTTGGGATTTTGAAAACCATCTGCTCATGATCTCAATGGAGGAGTAAAACTAATTCAAAATCCATTCTCAACACCGTTCTGCTGCCATTTGCACCATTCACTCGCCCTTTCTTGCTCACACACGCACTTTCAACCCTCGCTCACAGATTTAGACACCTATCTATCTTGTTCTCCCTATTACTGCCCAGGCTGGCTCCTTCTCACCCAGTCTTCCCCTCATCTGATGTGCCTCCCCAGTAATACTATCTTGAGGTCCTTTCCCTCTTCCCCCGATGGAAAGGGTGAACTAGATCCTTATCCCAGCAGCTTTCCAGACAGAGAGAGATAACAAATTCTATTACTGCAGAAAAAAACCATACAACCCTTTGATTTTGGTGGAAAGTTCAGAAGAGGGAGGAGGTGTTAGGTGTTTCTGCTTTTTAAAAAAGCCAGGAAATAAAGAAACACAGAGACCCCAGAAGGCTGGAGAAGTGGCTGAGAGCCACCTGCTGCTCCGGTACATACATACGTGTCTGTTTTCCACCTTGGCGTGTTGGTGGCAGAGGGGAGAGGGTGGAGGGGAAAGGAGGAGGGGAGGGGAGAGGGCTCCACCGCCTCTCAGTAGTCCTGTGCCTGGTAGCCCTGTGTATCAGCATCAAAAGCATCTACCGAAGGGGGCTGCTGGTACGTCCCCATGCTATCTGTAGTGTCAGCCTCATTTGTGTAGGGTGCATAAGGCATGCCAGCCTCCTGGCTCGGGTCCGTGTAGTCCTGGGAGAAGAGGGCTGAATCGGCTCCAAGTTGGAATCGCTGGAATGCCAGAAATGCCTGGCCGACCTTTAAAGGGGGGGGGGGGATGCGGCAGTGTAGGAAAAGTGGGGAAATGGGAAGGAGAAAGACATAGGAAAAAGAAAGGGGCACATATCAAGGAGAAACAAACAGAAGCCAGGTTAGTAGCAGTTAGTGCACAAGACATACATTAGTGTGTGAGACATAACTGGAATTATGAACGCAAATGTATTTCAAACAGCAGGAAGCTTTGGCACAGCCTGAAGAGAACACAAGTTCAAGAAAGACGCAACAGTGTGAGTGCAGACACCTGGAAGGATATTTCAAATATACACCTTTTTGTGGAAGGCTTGGTCTTCAACATCTAGTATTTCACCTGATTGAGAAAAAGGGTGGTGGAAGTGAGAAAGTGGCAGTGTGCGCATTCCAGTTCAACACACTCAACATGGCAGCTATTTCTGATGTACAGCATAGTCAAGCCCCACAATCCACACATGCCAAAGGCTTCAGCTTGTGTGAGGGTTTAGGGCAATGTTTTAAAACAGTCTTAACCAGTTCTCCTCAATCTGTGGATTTCCAGATGTTTTGGACTTCAATTCCCAGAAATCCAAACACCTGGTAATCTCACTGGGATTTCTGGGAGTTGTAGGCCAAAACACCTGGGGACCCACAGGTTGGGAACCACAGTTTCAGTGTATTTATATGCTTATCTGTTTATTATTTAATATGTTGTTTTATACACTGTGTATTTGCAGTGTGGCACTGAAGTGGTCAAACTGTAAGCTGCTCTGAGTCCTCCTCAGGGTGAGAAGAGCAGGGTAAAAATATAGTAAATAAATAAGTAAATTCTCCCCATTGATATGGCTGGTGGGCAGGAATGACTGAAAGATTGGTGCCATAAGTGCCACACAGTGCAACCAACAATATCCAGTACTGGGCTGAGTTATGAAGTTCCTGAGATAAAAATAAACATGCTTTTTCCAGGCACATGTATAGCAACACATGGTGGCTACAGAAGGTGGCAAATAGGGAGACACAACAGACTGGCCCTTTCCATGCACAAAATTGATCAAGGCAAAGCTAAAAACGGTTGTTTGCATAATGCTCTTTGGTGAGACCAGCACAAAGAAAGAGGCTCAGTGGTCATAAGTCTTAATGCTACCTTCCAGCATCATGGATTGTGCCAAGGAAAAGGAAGCCAAGAAAAGACAACACCAAACAGAAGTTAGAAAAATACTATTAGGCAATGACTTGTGGTTAAACGTATTAAGACTGCATCAAGCTTCCGAGAAAGGCACATCATTGTTATCTCCCAGTTAGTTTGCGAAAGAGGGACAGAGGTAACAAAGAACTGGAAGATGAGAGGAACAGTACACATAATGTTTTCAGCTATTTGGAGCTACAGGATAGAGGAACAAGCATCGTTCCAAACTCCAAGGAATTCTGGCGTTTTCTTTCTCCTCTCCACATCAGCTGCACAAACATCCTATATTTTATTCCTCTTTCCCTCTCATCTTTCTTCCTGCTCCTGAGTCCGGGAGTTGGAAATAGCCTCACCACAAATATTTCCACCCTCATATTTGATACTTTTATGGAAATGGGGTTAGGGGAGCACGGGCGGAGAGGTAGGAAACAGTGTGTTGTATTCTTCCTGAAAAGTAATTTCTCCAAGTCTCCGAAAGCCCAGAAATGCCAGGGAGGCCTGTAGGGAGAGAACAGGATGGAACAAGGTGCATTAGAAAACAGTGTTTCTACGTGAAAAATTTATACAGGGCCCTGTGATCTTATGGAATTAAAGGGGGAAGGATATTCAATTCCTTTTTCAGAATTATTTCCACAGTTGAGAGTCACCAGTCTTTGCTGGGGTCGAGCACACAATATCTGTCAGCATTGGGAGAAGCAAGGAATGAAATAAGTAGGCTTGCATGCACAGTAGAGTCTCGCTTATCCAACATAAATGGGCCAGCAGAACTTTGGATAAGCAAAAATGTTGGATAATAAGGAGGAATTAAGGAAAAGTCTATTAAATATCAAATTACATTACAACAAATTGACAGGAAAAGCAGTTCAACGCATGGTAATATTATGTACTAATTACTGTATTTACAAATTTAGCACCAAAACATCACAATGTATTGAAACAGCTGCAGAAGGCAGACTGCATTACATAATACAGAATGTTGGTTGAACGAAGGTTGGATAAGCGAGACTCTACTGTATAATGAGGGCAAAAAATTGAGGACAACTGGAATAGAGGAAATGCCACTAAGAGTCAATTAAAAGAAATGTGTCTAGAAAGGCAAAGAAACAACTGCTGTATTTTTATTAAAGTGCACACTCATCTGGGTCTGTCCAAAATTTGTGGATTACAGCAAGGAAAAGTTCCTATGATGTGAGCATCTGCTACAACCATAAAGTGATGCTGAGGATGTTTAGCCTATGAAGGTTGTGTCTAGGTTCCTATTCTTAGCCATCCTGAGCAATTTTTGTACTAAATTGTTTCTATTGAGGCTCATCTTTGCATCTTTACAGTTGGTATTTTTAAATGTAAAGGCATAAATGTAAATTGATATTTACAAATGAACAATACCTGGTTACTGCTTCCCATGTTAGGTGACATTAATTTCATACAGATTCCAATATTCATACAGCAGGAGACTGGTAAAGTTAGATCAGGATCCACTGGTGGATTTCTGGGTATCTGACTGTGTACCAGCAAGGTTTTCTAACTCCCAATTGTCTGGCAGAGAGTTCCTCTGGGAATCAGGTTGCTGTTAATTTTTGCTACTTGCAGGTACTTACCGGAAGAGGGCACTTTAATGTTTCCATCCCTCGCCACTGACACATTCCTAGATACAGAGGGACTTTTATCTGCTCTATATATTATTCTGAAAAATCTAATTTTGTAAGAAATGTGTGGGATTAGACTAACCTCTATCTTATACAGCATTCTGTTCCTAAATTGGCAAAAATGATGCCTACAATAGTCCAAAAGCTGGTTGGGAGTGTAACAGCACCCTTGCTGTTTTGTGTGCTTTCAACTCATTTCTGCTTTAGGATGACCCTAAAGGAAATTGAATGCAGGGTTTTTTGGAAGGCAAGATTTGTTCAGAGGGGTCTATTATTGGCTTACTCTGATTGGTTTTAATATTTTTATCTTTAGTGTATTTTAGCAGATTTTTTGTATTTTATGATGCTTTCGGTTGTTGTTATTTTGTCTGTTGTGTTTAATTAGTTTGTGTTATATTGCTGAATGTGTTTACCTTGATATAATTGTCTGTATAGTTTCTTTCTGGCAACTGAATGTTTGCCTTACATTTTGGAAACCGCCTGATTCCCTTTGGAAAGATAGGGTGGTATACAAATAATGTTTTTGGTTTTTTTTTTGAAACACACAAGATGAGTCCACAGCAAACAAGATCACTATGCTAACTGTTGTATTGGATCACACATCGGACACTTCTCAAGTGTCTAGGACTGTGTGATGTGTGCAGATCCCACATTCCCAATTCAGAAGCACTCTGGAGTCATCAAGACAAATTGTAATTGAAGCATTATCCTTAATGTACATTTTTACCAGTACATACAGTCCGAGTTACAAACTTACAAAAAACTCATAGTTACAAACATGGGTGAGACAACAGGAAGTGAAAGAAATTCACTCTTGAAAGAGTTATCATGGGAAAAAAGTGTCTCCGCATAAGCTTTTTCACCATTTCTTATTTCCACAACAAGCCAATTTTTTTCCAAAATCCAATCATCACAGGGACAAAATGAGGTGAAATCTTCTAAAAAGGGGCACAGACAGCAAAACAAACACCACAGATGTGTTCACTTTTCCCTATGCTTACTAAGGTGTGTGCGTGTGTGTGGGTGTGTGTGTGTGTATTTATATATCTGTACATGTATGTGTGTGTATGTATATGTATGACTGGAGTTACACTTAAAAATGTTCCTGTTCCAACTTACATACAAATTCAACTTAAGAACAAACCTGCAGAACCTATCTTATTCGTAACTTGGGGACTGCCTGTATTCCCCTTTATGTATTCTGACTCTGCTGCTTTCCATGCATCCTGACATAACTCCTTAATGAAAAAAGACTGCGGATACTGATGACCTGAAGATTTGTTGTAATATTTACTGATAACAGATAGTATCAAAAGAAGGCTCAACTTTCATATGTTAAAATAGTTTAAGGGCGCTGTTTTCAGACCTTTTCTTTTAAGGAAATGCAGGCAACCCTCTATATTCACTGGGGTTATGGGCAAAGCACCACTGCAAAAGTGAGGTGAAATGTGTATTTTAAAAACACTTCAGTATGAACCTCTAAGTCCTCCACTGCAATTCTATGGAATTATGCTGGAGGATCCACAGATGCCTAGAGAACGGCTCTCTCTCCAGGATGTTTTAGGATCTCTAGCACTTCTGACAGGTTGAGCACAAATTGCATTGGAGGACCTTGAGTTTCCTAAAGAGAACATATGAAGCAAATCTGTAAATAATTAAATATGCAAAAGACAAACCTACAAACGTGGAGTGCCAACTGTACATATCAACTATATGCAACGTACAATATGACTTTACATTCTGATCCATTATTATGTATGTTATTTATATGCTGTAATTTATATCCTTTGTCTATCTCCCTGAAGAATAGTCTTAGGGCAAATGTATCAGGCTTCAATAACTGGAAATGCACATCCTCTATTCTATCATTTTAGTAGATGCCTTAAGGATTTTGACTTTCTGTCATCTAATGTCAAGGTTTCCCCCCTGTAGTCCAGACAATGATTATTTGGACCAATGTGATGGCTTTCTAAATGGAAGAACCTGCAATAGATGACCTGGATTGCATGCAGTGTTGGAATTTATCATAAATTATACAATGTGTTGCATTCATTTTTAAAGTATGTAGTTCTGAATGTCCTGGTAAGCAGAGCAGTGATAAATACTTAAATAAAATAAAAATAAACAGTGACTGCTTTACTTACCCAGGTAAAGATGGAGAAAAAAGAGAATGCAATGGCTGCTCGAGCTGCATCTGCTCCTTCGTTCATTGGGTTGTCTTCTCTCTTTGAAACACGCCACTGATCAGCCAGGAAACAAAAACTAACAAACCAGAGAAATGCCCAGAAGCCTGAGAGAGATAAGTATGAAAACAAAAGGAAGAAAGTAGGTGAGGGGAAGGGAGAATTAAGCACACACACATTTTACTTTTCACATTTTTTCAATGACTGTTGTATTTCAGCCAATGATTGTGCCTAATAATGAGGATGGGGATCATGGGATTTCTGGACCTGCTGAGCCAGTGAGCCAGCATTAGATTTTAAGTCCTAAAATTGAGCATTCTGTGTCTCCTGCAGTTAGTGAAGGTGAAAGTCACATCCCAGAAAGGGGCCCAGAGAAGTCTTTCTCTAGGGAAGTGAGTTCAGAGGATGAACTACCAGGTGAAGAGGTTAATAAGCTGTTAGATGGGAGACTTAGTTTTCGCAAACTCTGAGCTGCTTCACAGACTCTGTGAAAATCACAGCACTTGTTAGAGAAAAAGCCATTATCCATTTGCCAGGGCAAACAGCATGGTTTCATGGCTTTAATTGGAGAGACCAAAGGGATTTTTCAGCAGTCTGGTCAGTGTTGGAGTTTGAAGCAACATCTCTTGTCAAGTCCTAGTCAAGCCAGATAAGGAAATTCTAGTTTTATGTCTTCAGTGGTTTATTTGAATGCAATATTCCTGCTTCTTGGCAGGGGGTTGGACTGGATGGCCCATGAGGTCTCTTCCAACTCTTTGTTTCTATGATTCTATGATTGTTCCTGATTTCAGTGTATTGCATTTTAATCTGCCTTGCGTATCATGACTCTACTGCATTTCCGTTTTTTGATACAACTCTCATACTTTGGATTTCGTGGACTATTTTTTACATTTAGACTTAGATGTTTTTAATATTTTTGATGAACTGCTTTTTATATATTCTTCAATAAACTGCTTTGCTGATCTACACTGGACTGGAGTGTGGTGGTTAAGTACATAGGTGCTTCTCGCCTTGGAATACAACAAAACTTCTGTTCTAATAGATCTTCTACCTTACTGGATTTTGCAGACAGGAACAAATTCCATTTGTGGAGCCTCACTACAAGGGCATATGTGGTGGAACTGCAGATGAACGCCAAGCATAATATTCCTAACCATGTTTCTCTATAACATTAAAATGGGAAGAATTGGTGAACAGGAAGGATCTCCTCCCATCCTTTAAATCTCATTGGTAATTACTGTTCTCCATTTGGGTTCGAGATCAGAAGCTATCCTAGTTGTAGAAAATGACAATCCAGAGCAGGATTCTGATTCCTTGCCATCCTCCTCCACCTCTTTATTTGCACATTGATTAATTCATATTTATATCCTGCCCTTCTTTCTCTATCTCATTCAAAGCAATGAAGCATTCTCAAGCCCAGCAGAACTCAAACCCAGCCTTGTTCCAATTCAGCAATATTCTTCAATTATATATCCTCATATCATACTCTGGGACTTTTGCAGGGGAGACTCAATGGATGTGGGATGGTTTATTTGTCTCTGCTTCCACCAATTCTGCTCTACAAATCTCCCCACTTGTGCTAATATCTTTGTTAACTCCAGCAAATGCAGGTTTGGAAATATGAGGTTCTCTCCTAAATAAAAGACAAAAGCTTACTGTGGAACAGCAAGGGAAGACAGTTTCCACAGCCTTAGGCTCACTGCATAATTCAGAACTGGCATATCAATTACACAACTGACATCTTATTGAGCCTCACCACTGTACTGTCACTTTTCCATCTAGTCCTGAAACGTAGGCTCTCTGCAGAACTAAACTGTAAATTGAAACACTGTCAGGTAGAGAGACAATCGAAGAACAAGATTCTCTAAAATTAACTGCTGAGGAAATCTCTAGTCTTCTTTGAGATCTTGTCAAAACTACAGAGCTACTTATAGAACAAAAAAGTATAATAGAGCCATGTATTTTTGTGGTATATAGTGTGGGTTTTAGACTTCATGGAATTTGAACTTCAAAGAGAGTCAGCTCTTCCATTTGGCACAGTGAGACAATGGTCTAACTATGCTGGGAAGCAGCCATGGTAGCTTCTAGTTGGATATCCTGAAAAACCTTCATGTTCCCTTCTGATATATGACAGAGTTGTGTATATTGTGTAACCTGTCTTAGGTTGCATAAACTAACCTGCTACCTTAAATGTTGTGGATGACACAATTCCATCCTTGATGTTGACATGTGATTCACCCATACCAATCCAATTAGTCTATGAGCATGAAATAAGGAAAGGAAACACCTTAGGCATCAAAATATCTTTGACCACCTGGGGAGTTTTACATAGACTGAAAATAAAGAGGACAATAACACTCTATGTCCTATATCCTATATCAGGGATTCCCAAAGTGGGCATTACTGCCCCCTGGTGGGCACTGCAGCGATCGGGGGGGGGGCGGGCGATGAATAACTGTAAGGGGGCGGTGAAAGCTTAAAAGAAAGAAGAGAAGATTTAGAAAAATTGATTTCCAGGGGGTAGGCCAAATAAGTTTGGGAACCACTGTCCTTATCGAAATGTATAAGGATGTTTTGAATATATCTTGGAAAGTTGGCAATGTGAAGGGATATTTTAACATATGCGGTGGATGTGCAAAAAAAGTTCAAAATATTATGAGGCTTAAATACAGACTATATGATTTCAAGTTTTTAAAAAGTTATTATGCAAATGACATTCATTTCAGTATATGACAAGTGCTGCAAGATTATTATATGCACAAAAGTCAAAGAATGTAGAAATATCAGCAAAAGTTTTGAAACTCGTGAACTTACCCGAGATGGATGAACTAACTTATTTTATTTAGGGAGAAAACAACTGTTTCTTTTTTAAAGGACTGTGAACCTTTTAAAGACTTTGTGCATAAAAAAAGAGCATGTGTTGATAATAACTTGGTTTGAAAATAAGTAAAATTTGATTTTTGGTAGAAATGTAAGAAGTACATCAAGGGAAAGGCTGAATCTTTATACGGTAAATTCAAAAGGTAAATAAGTTTATACCTGCCAAGAAAAATGCTGGATGTCATTTTATGTTGTTTTTGTTTGTAGTGTTAATGTATTTTCTCTCCTATGTGATATGTTTTTATTATATAAAAACAAAAACAAGAGACCTGTGTGGGAAGGAACAATACGTTTTCAGTGAAGGCAGTTTAAAAGAGTGGTGGCTGGTTATCCTGTGTTCACTCTTCCCACTCCACTCCAACCCAGTAAACAGGCTTTGCAGGTTTCCTTTTGTTTTGAAATCCTGCAAAACTAGTTATACCACCAGGACAAAAGAAATGTGTGGGTACAAAACCTTGCTCCAGCTAATTTCAATTTTTTAAAACTTGGTTTTCTGATTCGAGCCTCATAAGTGGCTAATGTGCAAGTGAGAAATACCATTAGCATAAAAATACATAAAAGCACTTCAGATAGCATAATATACTTTCAGAACAATAGACATGTAAGCCTAACAGCACTTATAAAAATAATCTTTAGCAAGCTAAACAGCGAATGTGTTAATACAAACTGCACTTCATGAAAGCTTTTGCCAAAGAAAGACTGATTGTTTAGGATGCCGTAAGATGTGATGCAATTTTTGATGCAATAGACTAATATAGCTAACCCACTGTCTAGAAACTGCTTTGTACCATGTACTTCATAGACCAAGGACTACAAGATTGGCTGCACGAAGTATATCTGTCAGAAAATGTATATACAATACAAGACACTTCCACTTCCGGTCTTGCCTCTTTTCCCCGTTTCCTCCCTCCTCCTCCTCCTCCTCCTCCTCGTCTTGCCTTTTTCATTTATTGGGAATGAAAAGAGAGTCGGGGATGCTCCTAATTGAAAGGGAAATGCTGGAGGAAAAGGGGTGCATCTGATAAGAGCATCAGATACAACTGAATGTTGGATAAGCGAAGGTCAGATAAGTGAGACTCTATTGTACATAGGATATTGAGAAAGAATAGAATCAAGTTTCTCACCTATTTGCATTGTATTTAGACTACAGTAACAACAATTACAGCCCCTTCTCCCACCATAAACCACTGAACTACTGAACTTGCTGACTGAAAGGTTGGTGGTTGGAATCCAGGGAGCAGGGTGAGCTCTTGCTTTAGGTCCAGCTTCTGCCAACCTAGCAGTCTGAAAACATGCAAAGGTACCACTTCTGCAGGAAGGTAATGGCATGACCGCACTTCTGTGTATGAACCCACGCAATCTCTTCGATCATCTGGAGAGGCCCTGCTCTCACTCCTGCCCCTTCGCAGGTGCGATTGGTGGGGACGAAAGAGGGCCTTCTCTGTGGTGGCCCCCCGACTCTGGAACTCACTTACTAAGGATATCAGGCAAGCCCCCACATTTGCAGTCTTTAGGAGGAGCCTGAAAACGTGGCTGTTCCAGTGTGCCTTCCCTGAATAAGGAAATAATCCCCAGCAAAATGTCCTCAGAAGCACTTTAACTACTCGTTGGGTTGCTCTCCCTTCATTTATTTTATAACCCTCCTATCAGATGCATCCCTCCTCTGTTCATACCCAGAATTTTATTTTTTAAAATTTAAATTATTACATTTGGCCTGGCCATAGGTTTTTTAAATCCTTGCGTGTTACTGTTTACATGTGAGTTATATTAATTGTATTGTTTTTGCTTATTGTTTTTTGTTCTATTGATGTGTTGTCGGGCTTGGCCTCATATAAGCCGCTCCGAGTCGCCTTGGGGAGATGGTGGCAGGGTATAAATAAAGTTTTATTATTATTTATTATTATTATGCTAACCACATGATCTTGGAACTATCTATGGGCAACGCTGGCTCTTCGACCTAGAAAAGGAGATGAGCACTAACCCCCTGAGTCGGACACGACCAGACTTAATATCAGGGGAAACCTTTACCTTTACCTAACAAGTACTAATACTCAGAATTCACATAGTTCTTGAAGGTGCTCAGAAAATTTTGTTTCCTCCACCTGTGCAATCCCTACAACAGATGTTGTGAACCTCATCAAACCCAGGGAATATGGATGGATAAACTTCACTTGTTCAAGCACAAGTGAAAGAACCTTCATGACAAATTATGGCTGTAATTCTATTTTTTTGTACACTTATAACACACTTGCAAAGAAAGAGACAATCAGCTATAACAAGACTGTTGTTGTGCCGCCTAATAGCCTTCTAATTCAGAAACAGTGGCTTAAACATAAAATAAATCTAGATGCTGATAAAAGTAGCGGCTAGAAGACCAAGTTGGCTTTTTGATGGGGGAAAGGAGAACAGAAAAGAGAGATACACAAAGAATTGATAGAATAAAATAGGGGTTAACTGTTTGCTTGGCTTTTTGCGATGAACATCCTAATTTCTGCTCCAGTGAGATTTAAATGGAGAATGTCTTTTCTATTGCTAGACTATGACATGCTCTGCATTCACTGCTGCCTAACTCCTTAGATTTTCTCCTACTCTATGTAGGATCCTTAAAGTAACACAATACAACACTAACAAACTAAACACACATAAAAGAAAATGCATAGGTGTGTTGTAGCAGCATGCACTATGCACACATAATATTTATAAACGCACATTATTGTGCAGCTTTGCTACCACTGAAAAAAATCATACATATATCCATGTTACAACTTAGTGAACTGATGATGTTGTCAATGGCTGAGGAGTACAAAAATAGCTCTGGGGACAAAATACAGCCTCAGAGCCATGCTTCCCCCACACCTAATCTAAAATCTGCTTCCACGTTTGCTGTCTGCACCTTCACACATCTTCATATACTATTCTCTTCTTGTAGCCTGGCTACTTGCGCCACAGAATTTGATAAAATGCAAGGAAAATTCTCCCCTTGTAGCTTTCAAATTTGATTATAAAACCAAGAAGAGAGAAATGAACAAACACTGAGCGACATCCCTCTCATGCTGTTCCGGCTCATGCTGACGTCAACAGCTGCAGCAGAGTCAAGGTTAGAATTTACATTTTCCATGCTATTTGAATCGGGTTCACAGAATGGAGAAGTTTCATCATCACGCTAGAGAATGAATCCCCTTTAAAACTGGTTTCTACCTCCAGCAGAATTCTGGGGTTTGTAGTTTAGTGAGGCTGTTAAAGGCTCCTCCCTAAAATACAAACCCCACAATTCTGCAGGAGGCAGCAACCAGATTTAAAGTTAATTCCTTCTCTAGTGTGATAAAGTCATAAGAATGGGTGGATAATTTACTTTAAGCCTTAAGAAAACACCCTGCAGATTAATCAAAGTGCAAACAATCTGCCATACTTGTGAAATCAACTGACAAGCATTTGAAATTCATTTTATGTAGGGCCCTAGAAAAAAAAAGAAAAATGCTTTTCAGTTAATTTCACAACTACATCGACAACTCAAATGTTTCCTTGAAATAAGTCCTACATCTAAAAATGTCAAATAATACATACCATTGTAATTTGTGAGAAAGGTTTAAGAACTGCCATAAATGCTTTGAATCCTTACAAAAATCTGTTCTGCGATGGTGCAATGGGTTAAATCCTTGTGCTACTGAACTGCTGATCTGAAGGTTGGCAGTTCGAATCCGTGAGACGGGGTGAGCTTCTGCTATTAGCCCTAGCTCTTGCCTACCTAGCAGTTTGAAAACATGTAAATGTGAGTATAGCAATAGGTACCGCTTCGGTAGGAAAAGGCAAAAAAGACGCTCCAAGCAGTCATACCAGCCGAATAACCAGAAAGTGTATACAGATGTAGGCTCCTTGGCTTAGAAATGGAGAAAGTCCCTCCCCCAGAGCAGGAATTGAACACCGCCTCCAGAGCCAGAAATGAAAGGAGAAGCGTTTGCCTTTGTCTCTGTGTTTGTGTCTCATTGTATGTCATTGTAATAAGGCACTGAATGTTTGCCTGTGTCTGCTTATATATACTGTAATCTGCTCTGAGTCCCCTCAGGGAGAAGGGCGGAATATAAATAAAGTATTATTATTATTATTCCCATACCCAATGGGCTTTCCTTCTTTTCACAATCATGAGAATGCTACATGTGTAACTGGTCCCGTTTTAGTCTTCTCTTCATTAAGCTTCAGAGTATTTCTTATTATGTTTTTAAATTCTGAAGCTATGAAGATCCAACCCAGCATTTTTTCAAAGGCTGCAGATATCATTGCACATATGTGGGAATCAAAAGAAAAGAATTTTTAAAGTGTAGTATATGCCTTGATTTGGAATTTATATTTTGTTCCTACAAACGCAGATATACATATATTTGTTGCATGCTTTCAAGTCTTTTTTGACTTATGGCAACTCTCATGGGGATTTTGGACAATAATTCTTCAGAGTAAGATTGCCATTGCTTTCCTCTAAGGCTGAGACAGTATAACTTACCCAAGGTCGACCAAATGTTTCCATGGCCAAGCGGAGATTCAAACACTGATTTCCCAGAGTCCTGGTCCACTGTATGTACCTGGCTGTGTATATATATCAGTGTATCCTATAAAACCCATACACATATAATTTGTTTTTGTGTGTGTATGTGGGTGTTATGATGTGTGATTTACATACCTAACAGCTGTCCCTATTACAATAGACAAGAAAAAAAGGAAAAATCAAAAACAGGAGCAGAATGAGGACAAAAATAAGTCTGACTGGTTGGAAAACCATGCTCAAAGGACCTAGGAAGGTCCCTGTTCCAATTCCTATCTGGTCATGAAGATCACTGATGCCTTATTTCCAGAACAGGACAACGGAAGTGAAGCTTAGAGAAAAACATCTAAATAAGAAGCTCTGAACATATGCATAAGGGACAGAGGGGAGTAAAAGAAGGAGAAAGAGAAGAAAAGAAGGAAGAAAAGAAGAAAGAAAGAAGTGATGCATGTAATAAATGATGTTGGTATGAGCACACGGATTTTCCTCATGACTCCACAACCCTCCAGCTGAAAATATCCAGCGCACAGAGGCTGCTCTTAAGACTTGCAGCATTTTTCAGTTCCACTCCAAAGCTCTTGGCTGCAGCCCTTCTAGGATCTTCCCTACACAGTGAGCAAACTGCCTTAATGGCCTTAGGCTGACTGCAGCCTTTGTGTTCCCTCACTCCACTTTCATTTTAATTTGGTTCTTCCCATTTAAAAGGAGCAGGAAGAAATAACTGCAGTTTTGCTATGAGTTTCAGAAAGTGAGTAAGGTCCCCCAAACCTCTCAAAAAGGCTTAGATGCGATATATGTATCTGGATGTGGAAAGTGACCTTTTAAAGGTAATAGGAATTTGAAGTCTTTGACACTGGCTTAAGGTCAATGCCTGTTTTGATAGAAAAAGTTAATAAGCAGTTATTGCTGAAAGTCTAGTCCAGGAGTCCTCAAACTTTTTTAAACAGAGGGCCAGGTCACAGTTCCTCAAACTGTTGGAGGGCTGGATTATAATTTTAAAAAAAGAAAAAGAAACCACGAATGAATTCCTATACGCATTGTGCATATCTTATTTGTAGTGCAAAAGCACTTAAAAACAATACAATAACTAAAATGAAGAACAATTTTAGCAAATATAAACTTATTAGTATTTCAATGGGAAGTGTGGGCCTGCTTTTGGCTAATGAGATAGGATTG